>NC_143433.1:600000-785000 GCF_059467195.1 Physcomitrium patens | reverse complement strand
TATATACATCTATCTCTTGACTTTTTTATATATTTTTATATATATATTTATATACATCTATCTCTTGCCTTTTCTATATATATATATTTATATTCATCTATCTCTTGCCTTTTCTATATATATATATATTTATTCATCTATCTCCTGCCTTTTCTATATATTTATACATCTATCTCCTACCTTTTTTATATAGATACATCTATCTCTTGCCTTTTCTATATATATATATATATATATTTATATACTTCTATCTCTTGCCTTTTCTATATATGTATATATATACATCTATCTCTTGCCTTTTCTATATATATATATTTATGCATCTATCTCTTACCTTTTCTATATATATATATACATATATATATATATATATGTATACATCTATCTCTTGCCTTTTCTATATATATATATATGTATATACATCTATCTCCTACCTTTTCTATTTATATATATATATATATATATATATATATATATATTTTTATATATTCATCTATTTCTTACCTTTTCTATAGATATATCTATATATATACATCTATCTCTTGCCTTTTCTATATATGTATATATATACATCTATTTCTTGCCTTATATATATATATATATATATATATATATATATATATCTATCTTTTAAGATATTTAGATCTAAATTTAAACTTTCAATCCTAATCCTATCAACCAACTCAAGTAAGTACCATGTTAGGGGAAGCACGTGCATTGAAGAGAGACAAGTACATTGACTTCATTAATTGAGAGAAACTATATATTTCTCAACTTTCAATCTGATGATCTCTTTTCCTATGCCTTGTTTAAAAATCCAAATTGATAGTTGAAATGTGTTCAAAGGTTCAACTTCATGCAAGACTTTACATTTTAAAAGTTTGGTACAAAATCCAAAAAGATGGCTTAGAGGCCAATCCTTCCATTGTATTTTTTGATTTAACACATGAAAAATATTATATATGAAATCACATCAATTTATAAAGTATACATGCATGACAAAGAAGAAACTACCATTTGGTTATAATTTACTTGTAGCACATGATTATGCTCACGTAGACTATGGATTGGTCTAAAATTCTTTAGCATATCTAATTTAGCAATAAGTTAATTAATCCAAATGTCTATGCAAAGAATTGAAAAATGTTTAAAATCAAAACAATGTTTGACTACAAAACACTACACCATGTGCCAATAGCATAACCTAAATTCTAAAGTATATTTGTATTTAGGCCCTCTATCATCAAATTTACAAAAGAGTTTCTTGTCTATATCGGTTAATAAAAAATTGAGTTAAATATGCAAAATGAGATTGTGCCCTTACCTATTGCTATCCAAGATTGGGAGTAGCAAGTAAAGACATAACCTTCATTGGAAATATCACCTCATAAAATGATAAATAATTGATTAGCATTTATCCATGGGGTGCTAGTCTAAGGGCACTTTTGCCAAAGATAAAATATTTAAATACAAAGTGTAAATATATTGCCTAGCTAACAGGATATAAAAGATTTTGGTACGTAATGTTATGTAGATACAGCTTAGTGTAATGAACAGAAAAACCGAAGAAACAATAGTGATGCAACTAATCCTACCATGAACATTTACAGATATCAAAGAGAAGAACCTACCACATCATTGACACGCTGATTTTAACTTTTAGTGCGAAAGCAGATTGCAGTGTTTAGATTATCGCAACAGTTGCAGTGAGTAGGTGTGCAAAATTCAGCATCTCCTTGAAGTTTCTGGATTACTTGGTGGGTACAGCTTAGAAAGTAGACGAATTCATTACAACCAAAAACCGACGAACAATTTTCAAGAGCAACAGCGACCCCTGGAATCGGATGTCTAAGTTCGTAGAAATGCCCGATCCTGCATTTTCTCTCCAAGAAAATAATAACAAAAAAAAAAAAAAACAATGTGTTTGATTTAGGCAATGCAGGTTGTGCGAGAAGTTACAAACTATCTTCCCTGGGATTGGGACGAGATGATGCTCTTCCGGTTCAACCCTAAAAGTTTTACAACTTGCGTTATTACCTTTGCAGAGTGTCAGAACTTGGTGCAATGATACCTAATCCCTACACCCAGCACCATGGTCGCGGATACGCCTCCCAATTCAGGGTACACATGCGATGCTTCTGTGAGTTTCCAAGGAGCAAATCAACATGACATATCGAACAGCCATGATTTGTTGTAACAGAGTACATCGGACGACCCAAATCGTGTTCCAGTTTCCGTTAGCCCATTCTGATGGGTAGCTGGTTTCACGCAACACCAATTGACGTGACGAATCCTCACGCGCAGAAAGTGTGTTAACGCACCCGGTCAGCATCTTGGTCAGCCTCAGATTACGCTTCATTACCGTTATGCTCCTCTGAATTTATCCGAGCACAGGCTTCTGTAACTTGCGCATCTTGTAACCTAGGCATGAGGAGCATTGAATCGTACTCCCGCAGTTGCCTTTACCCAAGTTTGATATCTCTAAATCAAGCCAAATGGCTATATTCGCAAACCTTGAATGGTATGATTCGACGACACTCGACCACCCGTAGCAGGTAAAGTAGCTGCATCTGGACTGGAACTCTGATTTTACAGTGAGGGCCTGAAGAAGCACGAGAATCGAGTTCCCGGGTTTTCGCTATTGAGGTCCTCCACGACCTGGCCACTAGTAGGGAGGGTATCAACTGTTAAGATTGTGCTCAGACACAATGACGTTGTATATTTGGCGCCTTCTACCCCCCACACGGGCTCCCGCCTTTTGTTAAACGCGGGAAACTTCGCCTGCGCAGTTCAAACATTCTGCAATCCCACGTTCTGCCCATCCAAAGCTTTGTCTCTTGGTTTTTTTTTTTTCGCTGCTACGGATGGATTTGTGCAGAGTAGACTCCATTGCGGCCTTGTTGTTGCTTGTCAATTAGGGCATTCCATTCACGTGGTGTTGTAAAGGAAGATCTACTCGAAGGTATGCTGCAGACACTGTTGCTGGATTAAGTTAGGGATGTCTCTGGTTTGCGCAGCTGCGTTTCGCTGCAGGGTTTGAGTGGAGTTGTGTTTTAAGAGGATTTATACCGGTTTTCGCACAATGACGTCGACGGTCAGAGCCACTGGGTGTTACAAATGTGGAAAGCCAGGGCATTGGTCGCGGGATTGTCCCTCGCAGCCTGCGTCTGAGAATCCCACTCCTGGATCTGCTTCGGTGCCGTCGTCGTCTGGGGTATTCGCAGCAGCGAAGGGAGGGACGCAGGCAAGCACTCAGGGGTTCAAGAGGAAGGAGCCTTGGCGGGGAGGTGAGAAATCGGGGTCTTTTGGTCCGCGTGAGAAGCCAGCCAAAGCGCGTGTGCCGCCCCGGCGCATGCCCAAGCTCACTCCCGATCTGCTGCTGGGAGATGATGGCTTGGGTTATGTGCTCGAGAAAATTCCCCGCCAAGTTAACATCAGAGGGCGAGGTCACGAGGTTGAGGATTTGAAGAGCCTGCTTGAAGCGTATGTCCGGTGGCACCAAAATCTATTGCCCTACTACTCCTTCTCCCAATTCGTGGAAAAGGTGGAGAAGGTCGGCTCCACAAAGCGTGTCCGGGTATGTCCTATAATGTCTTAGAGTCTTTTCCTTTTAGTGGTTGAATAACTGGTGTTCGTTTCCTGTTCGTGCTTCAGCCTTGTGTCTTTTAGCCCGACAGTGCAGAGTTTTGCTTCTAGTTCAACGATTTTCTTCAGTTGCATGGACGCTGCTCTTCCTAGGAAATTCAACCCTCACATGTGGGTATGCAGCTCTGTGTTCGTGAATTACGATCTAAGGTTGAGAAGGAAAAGAACTCCTTGGGCGCAGATGCCAACTCAAATGCAGACGATGATGGTCAGTATGCTTTCATCTGCCAACATGGGATATCTCTCTTCCATCTGAAAGTTTACTTGCACTTTCTGGTATCTTGGTTCCTGATGCTAACACTCTGTCAGTGGCACTTAATAACAGTCTCAATGCCACATCATATCAGTGTTCAATTCTATGGTCATAAGCTCACTTTTCTGAAATATATTCCTATCATCCAGAAGCGCCAGACACGAAATGGGAAGAAAACGATGGCGACGCAGCGGAGGATCACGGAGACCCACCAATGGATGTATTAGAGGAACACTTGCGTGAGTCAGCACATGCTTCAGTCTCAAACCTAGTAGAAGCAGCGCCTGCTTCTGCCCCAAGGCCTACCATTGTAATAGGTCCAGAGCCCAGTACAGTGGCCCAACAGGAACTTAAGGAAGAACAGCGGGCTAGAATGGAGGCTAACAAGCAGAAAGCACTTGAACGAGCCCGTGCCCGGAAACTTGAGTTGGAAAAGGCTAATTCTACTCCACTCACATAAGCGGTTATGTGTCTGGAGTTACAACCTTGTAGAGTAGCTACCAGCTTATATTCTACCTCAGATGAGCAGTGTACATATCGTCGTAGTACCCTGGAATGGCCCGATTCTTATTTTAAAGTCCCTGAGTTAGTCTCCTCCACCAGGAGCCTCTTGCTTGTGAGAGACTGAGCTGAAACATTAGATGTTTTGTTTACAAGCTTTCACGCATTTGGACTGTGACATCCATTAATCTTTCAGTCACAGCAGCCCTAATCGAGTTTATACGGATTCGGCTTTAGAATTTTTCGATTCATAGTTATGCGAAGGCGGTGGAAAATGATTGATGGCACACTCTTAATGAAATTTAAACAAGGTAACGTATAGGATATTTTGTATTGTATTGTATGTGAACAAGGCATTGTACTTATGTGTAGGATATTGTATTGTAGTTAATATTTTGCATGTTTAATTAAGTTGGATTCCTTGTGTATCTTATTTGTGAAAAAGTTCCCAACATTATTCATGTATGACTTTTTGTAGTCGTTTCTAGTAGTAGCCTGATGTGTGTGTATTATTCAATATGGGTACTAAAGCAATCTATTTATGTACCATTATTGAGTTATTAAACTGGCTTCTTAAATGATTGACCAACAATGGTGATAATAATTGGTTGAATATAATTAATACATCAAGGAGTAATTAGATAATTTATTGTGCTTTACTTCATATAAAATGACTTTTATGTGAGAATATACTTAAGAGAAGATAAATGGTAGTTTTGTTTATGTAAAATTTACTAGGATTATATCATCATCTATTTGTTATTTGTTAGAGTTAGGTTTCCAATATTGAATAGTTATACATCTAGTAGAGTTAGGAGAATTAGGATTTCATTATTTTTTTTGATGAACTAAATTAGTTACATCTTCATGTCTTATACAAACTTATTGTAAGAGACATTGGACATTTGTAAAATCAATCAACAAGTGCCAAAGTTAGTACTTATGTTTTATATGAATATGGTATGAATGTAAGTTCTTACAAACATATTGTAGATTGTTTTAATAAGAAAAGTTTTTCAAGGATAATAGAGAAGTTTATTTTTTTTATTTTTTTATTTCCTTACAAAGTCATTCAAAGAGAGTAAAACAGTCTTTTTTTGCTCCTCTCATATGTTTATAGTAGAAATATATAAACCCAATAATAAGAGACATCTATAAGACTACAAAGTTAGAAAGAGCATTCAATTGCATACTAGGGAGTTCTAGGATTCAAATGATTTTGATGCAAAGAAACATATGGCAATTGATTAAGTTGTCTCCATCCATTTTCACCAACATTAAAGAATCTTTAGCAACTTCACATATTGTTGCAATTGTACATGTAATATCATGCATAAGGTAGCAAGGTCCAAACATCAAAAATACAACATTATATCAAAAAATAATAGTTGAGAATACAACATCAATTTTCATTCTTCAAATCATATTAGAGCTTGCAATATCATTATACCTACAATATAAGTATCTATTGTTCTTTATGTAATTGGTATTCTTAAACATCAAGTACTTTGGAAAAGATTGCAAACATTCTATGATATATAAAACTTGAATAAAAAACAAACATTAAAAAAAAGTTGCATATTCTATAATTATAAAAATGGAAAGGTATAAACAAATATTTGCAAGAAATTAATTTTTTTCTTAATCAATTAGCTAAAATGTACATCAAATAATTTATCAAAGAGTTGATCCATCTTTAAGCAGATTTAAAAAGACACAATGAAATTATACATATTTTTTGAATAAGAAGATTTTTTGTTATAAGAAGAAGTTTCTTGTCAATATAAGAACAAATGATAATAGAGAAAAAGTTTTATATACAAGAGGTTATTTTTAAGAAAGTGGACTCAAAAGAAAAGACTTATATCAAAATTTGAGTGGACTTTCATTTGGTTGTCATCATCAAAGAAGAAGACATAGTTATCATCAAAATGCAAGAAGTAGCAATATAATTAAACCTCAACAAAGATCAAAACAACACATCACTTATCACAAATGTCACAAACTTTGACATTATGCTTAAAAATATGACATAATGAGTTTAGAAAATAAAACACAACAAATATAATCCATATTTTTAAAAATGACAAAAGAAAGTAATAACAATATAATAGAAGATGACAAAGAAGAAGAATATACAATAGATTTTATAATTGAAGCTGCAATAAATGCATGTTTTGATGCATTTGATTTCAAATGTACGTAGTTTTTTGACTTTGGAGTAAACTCATATGTGATTAGAAATAAATAAATAAATAAAAATATTACTAAAAAAATAGAAGACTCTAAAATATCTAATATTAAAAAAATTAAAGGATAAGATGTACTTGTAATTGGATAAGAAAATATATAATTTAAATTTTTCTTTGAATAAATAAAATTTGTAAAGAATGTTCTTTATATTTTATAAGTAAAAAGAAATTTATTTTTAGTTGAGATTTTTGCAAAATTAGGCCATATAATATTATTTAACTTTAATTTTTTTATATATTTTAAGATTTCAAAAATAAAATAAAAAATATATTAAGTTTAAGAAAAAAAATAATCCCATTTATATGGCTTCTTCATTGCCAAAAAAAGATGGAAATAATACAAACAATCAACAACAATATGATAGCAGAGATGATACTTGTTTTGAATAATTTACATATATATATATATATATATATATATATATTAGAACATCATTAGACTTTTGCATAAAATAATTGAACACATTATTTACCAAAAATTTTATCACTTATTTAATCAAAGATTACTTGATGGAATTCCGTAAATATTCTTGTGAAAAGAAGTGTGTGAGAATTATATATATAGAAAAATCCACAAAAATTATTTTTCCAAGAAACCAAGTAGTTTCACTGTAAGGTAGTTAAAAAATATTTATTCTGATTTATGTGGATCTTTACTATTTTTATCCTTTTTTTAATAATTCATTTTAACTTCTATAGATGATAATATACAAAAGACGTGGCTATTTTTTTACAAGGCAAATTTCAAATATTAGAGAATTTTAAACTATTTAAGGCATTGGTAGAAATTCCAAACATGAGTGTTGTATGCCTTCAAATTGACTAAAGAGGTAATACACTTTAAGTGACTTTTAAAGTTATTATCAACAAAAAGTTATTTAGAGAGAATTCATTTCTACTTACTCTTGATAAAAAAATGGCATTGTAGAGCAAAAAAATAAATCTAGATTAGAAGGGGTTTTAAGTATTATTATTAGAACAAAGATATAAAGATATTTGTAAGAAGATGTTGCAAAAATGGTTAATAACATTCAAAATTGATGTTCTATAAAGACACTCCAACTTCCAATATGTAGCAAATCTTTTACTTACAACAAACCAAACCTTGTTCATTTATGAATTTTTAGTTGTGTAGCATATTACCAAGTATCATTAGCAAACATAAATAAATTGGATTCTAAGGTTTTTTGTAAACTCTTCATATATTATAGTGAGAAGAATAATCTATATTATTACTATGATCTTATTAAAAGGAAGATTGTTATATCCATAGATGTGAAATTTGATGAAGAAAACTATAATTTGATAGTTTCATTGACAAAAAATTTATTCATGGAAAGAAATATTGATTTTTTTATATTTAATCAAAATACATTATCAAACAATATGATAGAAAAAAACATCCATATATGTTCAAAAAATTTATCATCAACAAAAATATTCAAACAATTATAAAAAGATGACAATGTAACAAGCATCTTTAAATTAAAATTAATAATTCCAATAATAAAACAACAAAAAAAAATCTAATTAGGTTAACAAAAAAAATCAAATCTTCTCTTTGCAGCTCAATAGCTAAGCTCTTTAATTTGGATTTTCAAACTTGTAATGCTCTCTAAACACCATCAAAGAGAAATTTAGGTACATTTATCAAAAGAATTAAATTACAAGAGAGCTATGATGACACAAACAAAATGAAATGGGAAATAAGTGAAAAAACACCTACTATATACTTACTTCAAAATGAGTTTGGAAGGAGGGTGTTGATTGTATACATTCATTAAGAATTTATCATCATCCACTTATTCATCTATCTCTTGCCTTATATATATATATATATATATATATATGTTTATATATTTATATGAGAAGGCTTTAAAGCTACAAAATCAATCACATTTTTTAGAAAATAAATGGAAATAAAAATTTTGACAACAACTTTGCCCTTATATGTATTTAAAATTCAACTCTAAAAACTACAAGTAAGTTGAAAAAATCAATAATAAAAAATTGCTCAGCTCTATTTCTGAAAAGGATTCATTGAAAGATTTTAACAAGATTTGTTAAACACTTGTCTTTAAAACATTGAAATAGTAATTGGAAAGAGAAATCATGATTTGCAAATTCAATGTTTACATTAACACAAATGTGTGAATCCTTTCTGCACATTTTGGTCTCCTTAAAACACAAAGACAGAATGAATCCAAGAAGATGGATGTAAGAAAAGAGAGTATGGATATGGTTGTAAAGAAGTGGAGAAAAGAGTGGAAAGAAAGGCACCCAAGAGAGATGAGAAACCGGATCTGCAAATACCGAAACAAAAATCCCCTGAAAAGCACTCGTACTCACACTTTCCTCATTTAAGAAAACAATAATGGAAGCATGTGTTGTGTTTTGTGTCACCAGCAACCGAACGCGAAAGATAAAGAAATAGGAGGACGGGAAAGAAAACGGAAGTCAACGAGAAACTCGGAAGATAAAGAAATAACAAGGACGAGAAAGATAGCGGAAGACGACGAAAAGCGCAATGAGCAAACGCGTGGTGAAGGACGAGGATGCGCATCGAGCGACGCCGCGACGGACAGCACGGGAGGCCCGTGAGGCCCGCGAGGGGATGGATCGCAGTCAGATGATGCGATCGCACGCTGTGGCCTCGCATAGCATCACATCGCAACGCAACGCAGGTCGCCGGCCCCCCAACGCGGCCCCACTCGGCGCGCTCCCATAACACTTGCCGTGGCACTCACCTGGCCGGCATTTGTTCGCTCGCAGATTCCGTATTGCCTGCTCCCCTCCTCCTCTCGTGTCGTCTTCCTCTCCACTCCCCAGGTGCGTCTCACCCCCTCCCTTTCCACTCCTCTGGTCGTGTGTTGCTGTCGCTGGCCTTGTTGATATGGATTTCGTTTCGCTGCATCCAGTGTGGGTTATCCATGTGGATGTTGGAGAGAGTGTAGGACCCATTTCTGTTGTGGGTTTTGTGGGTTTTGTGGTTTAGACCTGGGGATTGAGTGTTGCATTGGGGTTTTGGTTTTTGTGTCTTTGTGCTTGAGTAGCTGATCCAGGGAGTGAAGGGTGCTCTGCCGCCATGAAGGTCATTGACAAGATCAACAATGGCCTCGCCGGAGGCAATGTGGTGTTCTCCTTCGAGTTTTTCCCTCCGAAGACCGAGGAAGGAGTCGAGAATCTGTTCGACCGAATGGATCGCATGGTCATGCACCAGCCTGCGTTTTGTGACATCACCTGGGGAGCTGGAGGGTCGACCTCCGCTGTCACCCTCGACATTGCCAACAAGATGCAGAACATGGTAAGTTTCGGGACGCCGTCTTGGACGTGGTGGTAGTTTGTGGTGGTTGTAATCGGACCAGTGTTCCTGGGCCTTGAAGCAAATTCAATGTGTGTTGGAATTTTTGCGCAGATTTGTGTCGAAACCATGATGCATCTTACCTGCACCAACATGCTGGTGGAGACGCTCGATGGTGCGCTTGACAGCGTCAAATCTAATGGGATTCAGAACATTCTTGCTCTGCGTGGTGATCCACCACACGGCCAGGACAAATTCGTAACCATCGAAGGAGGGTTTTCCTGCGCATTAGATCTGGTAGGTATTGCTTCGATCTTTGTGAATGGAGAAACAAAACTCGGCTGTGACTTGGCTTGGCTGCGTCGACACTTTTTTCATACTTCGCTGAGCTTAGTGTTGAACCTTGTGCCGTAAAAGTGCGTTGGTTGTGGGTGCACTGATGCCAGTTTTGTAGATCGTTTTGTAGGAGGAGGGGTTCCTGATCTAATTCGTAGGAGTTGAATTGCTTTAATGAATTTACCTGTGAAGATTTCTAAGTGATTTGGCATGGTACTGCGCAGGTGAGACACATCCGAGCCAAGTACGGTGATTATTTTGGAATTACCGTCGCTGGATACCCTGGTATGTTGCACTCTTCATCACGTGGCACCTCTTTGCACAGTGTACTTGTTACTTTTAATTTTGGTTTTGGCTTGTAGACACTGATGCTCATGGAAGTGCAGCTGCAGAATTATCTGTCGGGTAGTTACTCTCAAACGTCTAAAAACATATCCACACACTATCAGCCGCTGTGACAATAACTTCTGCGTTCACATCTGTAGTAATTGTAGTATAGAGGAAATCCATATCTGGTTTCACATTTGTTAGAATGTTCCCATTTTTAGAAATATCTTGCCACCCAACTCTCAAAGTCATTGGTGTTAACTGCAGAGGCTCATCCTGAGGTGATCGGCGAAGACGGAGTTGCAAGCGAGGAGGCGTACCAGAAGGACCTGGCTTATCTGAAAGAAAAGGTAATCACAGTCCCCATGCATTTACTACATGCCTGTGATGAGTAATTGCTTCTACTTTCTCAGTAGACACCGCAAGCTCCTTGTCATCCTCATCGGTATTTGTGATTGAGGATATGAACTTATCCTGTTTGTCTTTTGCACACAACGTCTTAGCTTTTTTTTTTTTTTTTTTTTTTTTTCTAAGAGTTGTGGATTTCACGGCAGTATCAATCGGGTGTCCGTTGCCCGAGAGACATCTAATCGGTTCTCTGTTTTTTCGGAATTTGAATTTTTCTAAAAGTTTTACTTCTGGGTGTCCAGTGTGACGCAGGTGGAGAAGTCATTATCACCCAGCTGTTTTATGATACCGATATCTTTTTGAAATTTGTGAATGATTGTCGTCAAATTGGTATCAAGGTGCCCATTGTACCTGGTATCATGCCCATTCAAAATTACAAGGGCTTTCTCCGCATGACCACCTTGTGCAAGACCAAGGTATGACTTCAATGTCTTTCTCTTGTCTGTAATTCCTGCAATGGGATTCTCTGTTGAGAGGGATTTTAACAAAGTAAGGCCCGCGTCTGGTTACTGGTCGTACTCGTCCTGCCGAATTAGATGTTGGTGGCATATCATTTGTTGTGACCGGTTTTGGAATGTTATTGTGATACCATTTTATAGTGTACAGTGAAAATGCGCGTATCTAAAGAAGATATGTATGCACTTATCAGGTGCCAGCTGAAATCATGGCTGCACTAGAACCTATCAAAGACAACGACGAAGCAGTGAGAGCGTATGGGATCCACCTAGGCACAGAAATGTGCAAGAAGATCCTGGCGCATGACATCAGGACATTGCACTTGTACTCCTTGAATTTGGAGAAATCAGTTCTTGGCATTTTACAGGTAACTTATAGAGATTAGGATTCTTCCTGCTAATACAGCTAGTAACCATTTCAGAAATATTTTATTGGAAGTTTCATGTATCATTGAAACCGAGTCTTCACCATGGGCACTTTTTATGTCAGAACCTGGGGTTGATCGACTTCAGCAGGGTTTCTCGTCCTCTACCGTGGAGGCCTCCAACTAACAGCAAGCGTACAAAGGAGGACGTGCGTCCTATTTTCTGGTTCGGTTCTGTCTAGGAAATCCTATTTCTTTTCCTCCTCTGCCGTTCGAAGGTCCTAGGCTTAAATCCAGGTCATTTTGAAGAATGTCTGAAGATCTTTTCCAACTTATTTCTTATTTCTACTTTTTGTAAGGGTTGTAGTTTGGTGCTAGCCAATATGTGCCTACACAATGAATGTAGGCTTCATCTCGAACTTCCAATTTGATTAGAAATTAAGTTATTGGATAGGAACATTAGAAGTATGCTCAAATGCATAGTTATTTTAATTCCTCTTAGGATTCTGAAGCCCTAAGGAATGTATTCTCGTTCCCTTAGGGCCAACCGACCTAGAAGCTACATTTCACGAACCACCAGCTGGGACGATTTTCCTCGTGGAAGGTGGGGAGATACCGCCAACCCTGCTTACGGCAGCTTCAGCGATCATCAGGTCAGTTCATCAGTTTCAAAAGTGAAATCTTCTTGCTAGGAAGTTGTTTTCTTCATTCAACATGTGTTTTGACCATGGTCTAGTCCCATCATTCATGGCTAGTAGATACAGGCTTTCCAAATCGATTCAATATTGCTTTCATGTGAATGTGCGATTACCTACTGAAATATTATGTTGCGCTTGCAGTTCACCAGGAAGAAGACCCGTAGCAAGAAGTTGCAGAAGGAATGGGCGGTGCCCTTGAACTCATCTGAAGATGTGAATGCGGTATGGAACGGGTTATCCCCGAACCTTTTCTGTTTTTTACCGTCTACTTAACGAGAATTGATCAAACTGGGGTCACGGCATAAGCTATTGCAGATTATGTGTAAGTATGGCGGTTGTGTAACTGAAGTTGGCTGGATTATATTTGCAGATTTTTGCGAAGTATTGCCAAGGAACTCTGAGCACGCACCCATGGTCGGAGTTGGAGGGACTGCAGCCGGAGACCGTGCAGATTAATGAGAAGCTCGTTGCTCTTAATCAGGGAGGGTTCTTGACGATCAACAGTCAGCCTGCGGTCAATGGCGAAAAGTCGGATTCCCCGAGCGTGGGTAAGTTCCACTAAACTCATTTCATTGTAACACCCCAATGCCTACGCAGTAATTCAGGCGTGAGAACTGTCGTCGCAACTATTACAAGGGCTGATCTTTTTGGCATTATTTTGCTTTATTGTGAGACAGTATCTTTATATCGCCCATAACATTTATATTCACATCGATTATGTTCAGGATGGGGAGGTCCAGGTGGTTATGTCTACCAGAAGGCATATGTTGAATTTTTCTGTTCACCTGAGAAGCTTCAAGCCGTCATTGAGAAGGCAAAGACGAGTCCATCCTTGACTTACATTGCAGTGAATGCCAAGGGAGAGACCAAGTCCAACGTCGGTCCTACCAGTGTGAATGCTGTCACATGGGGCGTTTTCCCTGCCAAGGAAGTGATTCAACCAACAGTAGTTGATCCAGTGAGTTTCATGGTATGGAAGGACGAGGCCTTCCAAGCTTGGGATCAAGAATGGGCTTCGCTTTACCCTGAAGATGATGCCTCACGCAAGATTCTCTCTGAGGTAATTGTTATGCGAGTTTTGTCTGGACCTTTGAGTATCGGGGGTTACAGTGTGGATGTCATCGTTTGCTGAGGCATAAAGGTATCAAGATTTAGTCTAGGTGTGCTCCACTCGTGTACGATGAGGTAGGAGGTGTTATGCTCAAATCTGGCTACTTTGGCATTTCATTTATATCGTTACTTACGCGACGGGGTATTATGTGCAGATCAAGAGCTCATACTTCCTGGTCAGCATGGTGGACAACGACTACATTAACGGCGATCTTTTCTCTGTCTTTGCCTGAATGAAACTTGAACACCAATCTACACATGTGGGATGATGTGTAGAAAATATCATTTCTGTGTCTGGTTGGAACACTGCATGTCAGACGCCTGAAGTAGGTGAAAAATGGATTGAGAGAAAGGATATCTGAAATTCATGATATTTTAGTTTGAACTAGACAAGTGCAATTTGCTTCTGCACTTAGTTCTCTAGATGAGCTCATGTCTAAATTTAAAATTGGAAGTAACTGTTCTTTTATCTAAAATGTTGTAACAATCAATCTATTCAGTAGTCATTACCGGCAGTGCCATTTGTTTTCATGATTTTTAAACAGGATATATTTTTGAACACATGTTTCGTTCTAATCACCTGCATTCTTAAATTAAACATCTTTTGCCTTCGCGATTAAAAGAACACAATAGCTAGAAATTGCAACGATGCATCCATGCAGCACAAAAGCAGTACTTCTCTTCTGCTCCAAGGACCTCTGAATGTCACGACAGAATCACGTTTTTTGCAGTCATTTCCGTGCCACATTATGTCAAAATTCAGTAATAGTGCATCAGGTGTTAAATAATCCAATTTCTGCGTTGTCAAGGGTTTAGTTCACAGTGTACGGGAGAACATATCATCACTTAGTTGATCCGCTGAACGTATTAATGCAGCACGAAAGAGTAGCCTCGCACTCTAATAGTCTTCTAGCCTCCAATCTGACCTTTTAGGTCGTCCGATATTGCATCGAAACAAACTAGTCCGAGGAAGAGAACTGGAGGAATGAGGGTGCGGGAACGCCAAGAGTTATGTTCCAAGCTGACGCTTTCCACGATGCAGCTGAAATCAGGCAGAAGTTAAGGTGACATTACTTAAAAGATAAAGCAAGTGGGCATTCTAATGAGTTGATGAATCACTATCATTGCAAATAAATTTGTATAAAATCGGATAATGATGAGAATTACCTCGACGGGGCTCCAATTTTAAAGATGAATGTTGACAATTTTTTGAGTCACTATCTTGAATAAGCGGGATGACGAACAGGCACATTCAGGCCTCTCGCAGACATCAAGTGACCTGCAAACCAACCTGAGTGGCATGTCAGAGCATATCCTTCGCAATTTACCGCCACATCGCAGCAGGTTGTAGCTCCAGCCCTTGTAGTGGCGCTCTTGTCCTTTGCGAACCTCTTGGACACGAATTCGTCGGTGTTTTCCCGCACCGACGGCTCTCGATGCATTCTCAATGCGATGAGGAAGCTTCCCCCATTTTGAGTAGCCATGCATTAGATGTAGTTTTTGGCCATGTGGATAAAAGCAACGAGCCGGAGATGGACGGGTTCAAATCCACTGGTGGGTATATTGCACAAGGTGCTAACCATGATCTGCGTCTCTTCCGCACGCGCGTCTTTGGATATGCCAGAAATCAGGGTTAAGATTGGAAGCATTAAGCATTTGATGAAATGTCGGAGCGCTGGACGTGAGGAAAAGGACGCCGAGTGGAAGACATAATCAAGTATACGCCAGGTTGCCAAATTGCATCATTGTGTTATTGGTTGAGTCCGACTTGGAAGGAATTTCCAGCACACGGACAACATGGAACTCGAATTTGCATCATTTCTCATGCTTTTGCATTGCCTGCAAATTATGCTGCACGTGATGGATTAGACACTGAATCGGACATCTCACGTCTTCTAGCTAGAATTGGATCAAACTGGACAACTTGGGTTTGGATTTCTGATTGAGAATTGCTGCAAGATGTGGGGATTGTGCGTTTGTTGTAAGGCTGCATCATCATTTAAGTGAACCCTTTTAATGTTAGTTGTGGTCAGATAGTTGTATTTAATGGCTTTGTCGTATGGGAGGAATATGAGCTTGTCAGGAGGACGAGGTTTTGTGCCGAAAAGGGTAATAAATGTACGGCATGATGTTTTTGTTTCCATGATCTAAATAGCCTTAAAACAAACTACTGGTTATCACAAGATCATGGATGTGACTCTTGTTTTTGGAGAGATTGTATTCTTAAGTCGAAGACTGCAACCAATTGCAAATATGGTTGTTGAATACTTCAAGATGACTGGGTTCCAGTGAAGGTTTGTCTCAGATTGTCTAAAATACACAATCTAAAATATATGTGCGTGTTGAATCTTCAAGTAAAAAGGAAAGAAAAAGAAGCTAGATTTGTTGAGAATGTTTAGAAAGACACAAGAGTAATAGTAAGTCATACACACACAAGAGTAGTAGTAAGTCATACACACACACACAAGAGTAGTAGTAAGTCATACACACAAGAGGGTTTTTAAGGAAAGAGAGCTTCACACACATACTTCTATTAATCTAGTTGTGTCTCATATACAAGAAGAGAAAAGAGGAGAGGATAAACAGTACTTCTCCACTAGACTCTAAATACTGTAGCTATAGTAATTATTGTAGTCTACAGTAAATATTATGGAAAGCGTCGGCTACATTTAATGATCTCAACACTCCTCCTTGCTCATCATAATATTTACATAATATAAAATTTGCATAGAATTATGATGTATACTTTTCTGTGATCTTGCAAGATCAACAATTGTTGCCTCATTAAAACCTTATCTGGGAAAACCTTATTTTATTTAAAGACAAAACAATAGATGAAGGAAAAAGAGTACAACACCATTTTCTTTAATTATTTAAAGAGCTCATTAACTTTTTTATTCAAGAAAAGCAAGTCGCCACAGACCAATGCCATAAGTAAGTCAACGATGGTTACTTAATGAGAGAGCTTTGGTGAAGAGATCAACAAGGTTATTTGTAGATTCAATTTTCTTAATTATAAGTGCTTGATCAGTAATCAAGTCATAAGTATAACTGAAATGCTTTGGATCAATATGCTTTGTCCTATCGCCTTTAATGAAACCAACTTGCATCTGTGCAATACAAGCACTATTATCTTCATGCAAGATAGTTGGAGAATCATCATATGAAAATCCACAGGTTGTTTGAATGAATTTATCAATTGATCGCAACCAAATACATTCTTGAGATGCTTCATGTAAGGCAATAATTTTTGCATGGTTGGATGAAGTTGCAGTTATTGTTTGTTTCACTGATTTCCATGATATTGGAGCTCCATGTCTTAAAAATACATATCTTGTTTGAGATTTAGCTGTTGTAATATTAGATTTATATCATGCATCACAATATCCAACTAATTTTGGATCTGCAGATTTTGTGTAGTATAATCCTAAGTCTTCAGTACCTTTTAAATAACGTAATAAATGTTTGATGCCATTCCAATGTTGTAGTGTAGTATGTCTTGCAAGAACACTAACTACAAATGCAATATCTGGTGTTGTAGATGTAGCTAAATACAAAAGTGCTCCAACCGCTGCAAGGTATGGATATTGGTCTCCCAATATTTCCTCCTCATCCTCGCATGGTGTTAGGAACATAGTCCTTAGAACCTTCTAGAGACAAGTTTCTAGAACCTTTTAGAAGCAAGTCTCTGGAACCTTCTAGAAGCTTCCTAGTTGGTAGAAGATGTTAGGAACATAGTCCTTAGAACCTTCTAGAGACAAGTTTCTAGAACCTTCTAGAAGCAAGTCTCTAGAACCTTCTAAAAGCTTCCTAGTTGTTAGAAGTTGCTTGAGAAGCTTCCTAAATAGGAGTATATATTGGAATCGAGGCTGAAGAGTTCTTCAGTCTCGACAATACATCTCTTGGAGCTCTAGCTCACCTCTCTGGTGTTGTTTTTGTATTCATCTGATTAATCTAGTTCTTTCCAGTTCTTCTTCTTGTTCAATCTCGAGTCTGTATTTTTGTGTCTGTGACACTTTGTCGAGACTTCACTCACCTCATATATCAGAGCTAGTTTCTTCCTTGTTAGAGTGTGGAATACTCCTCTGTTTGGAAGTCTATTAGCATTTTAGAGGTTGCGGATTACCCTCCTCTAAATTGATACTTCTTTTGTTACAATATTGGAGTCTTATTCTTCTTGGAGAGAGTGGATTACTCCTTTTCTTGAAGCTCCTAAGGTATTTTAGAGGTTGCGGAGTACCTTCCTCTAAACCAATATTTTCTTCTTGTAGAGTCATTTCTGTCCTTCTCTTAGAATGGCCGGAGGCCAAGACATTAGTATGACAGAAAGTTCGGAGTCCAAATTGGATGCTATCATGAATGCCCTTGCTACGTTATTGCAAAGAACTGCAAAGATTGAAGGAGTCGTGGCAAGGCTTCATAATGATGGAGCATCTGGAATGGCACAATCTAGGTTGCACCAGCCTCAAACTTCTGCATTTGGAGAAGCAACTTTGCCTGAGGTTTGACAAGCACTGCTGATTCTACAACATAAGGAGCCCCGAGCTAGCCTTCTGGACAAGTTCGATGATACGCATTCCAAATTTCGAGGATTCGTCAACCAAATCAGGTTGATAACAGTTTTGCAACCCGAACGCTATCCAACAGAGGAGTCACGTGTTGGGCTTGTTGGAACCTTACTTACAAAACAAGCTCTATCATGGTTTGTTCCTTTGTTTGAGAAACTATCCTCTATACTAAACAACTTTGAAACCTTTTTGGAGGTGTTTGCGGAAGCATTTGGTGAACACGACAAGGTTCGATGGGCTACAACAAAGATCTGGTGATTACGACAAGGGATGCGCTCTATATTAGTCTATGCATCGGACTTCAGGTAATTAGCATACGACATCAATTGGGACGAAGAAGCGTTGATGAGTCAATTCTATTGGGATTTAAAGGACAATGTGAAGGATTTGCTGTAAACTCTTTCTGATCCGCAAACGCTCAACGAAGCTATTAGCCAAGCTGTGAAGTGTGATAACCGCCTATTCCAACACCGCCAAGACCAACGTTCAAGACAACATACGATTTGCCATGTTCCAACTATGTCGGCAAGCAGCATGAATTCACATTCAGAGATAGAAGACATGCAAATTAATGCGGTACGTATCAAATTCCTTACTCTAGAAGAAAAAAAACGACGTATGGAGGAAGATCTATGCTTATATTGTGGTGAAGAAGGCCACAAAGTTGGAAACTGCCCCAAGAAGCAAAATTGACATATTGTCAGGACTAAAGGTGAGTTTGTTCAGGAAAACGAGGATGCCCAGCCACAATAGGAACCGTGCGTCTGAAAAGTGAAATATCGCAATAACAATCAGGTTCCTTTCTTTCCACTCAACTTGCCCTTTGCTTTACAATCCCTTTGCTTATTGGCCCTCAGAAATTGAGAACCTTAGCATTATTAGATTCAGGAGCATCTGCTTGTTTCTTAGACGAAGAATTTGTAAAGTGTCATAAGATCCCTTTAGTACAAAAATCCAAACCTGTTCACATTGAGGTCATAGATGGATGACCTTTATTGTCTGGTAGTGTCATCCATGAATCAGAACCTATAGAAGTGAAGTTTAAGGGCCTTTTGTTTAGAAACTGATGCTTCGGATTTTGCTTTGGGAGTTGTACTTTCACAAATGGGAGAAGACAAGAAGCTCCATCCGGTTGTATTCTATTCTCGAAAGTTCTCTATTGCTGAAATCAATTATGAGATCCACGATAAGGAACTTCTTACTATAGTGGATTCTTTCCAAGAATGGCGTCACTTTCTTGAAGAAGTTGCACATCTAGTGACCGTATACACACATCACAAGAATTTGAAGTATTTCATATCGGCTCGAGTACTAAATCGACATCAAGCTCGGTGGAGTATGTTGCTATCTAGGTTCGATTTTGTTATCACTTATTGACCTGAAAAGCAGCAAGGACTATCTCATGCTTTATCGAGGAGATCGTATCTTGTACCAAAGGCTGGAGAAGCAGCGTTTGATCAACAATGTATGACGTTGTTGAAGCTAGAGCAATTTCAGCTTTGCACTACTATGGTGGCAATTGATGCTGACTTCCTGAATCAGGTACGTGTCATGACCATTGAAGATTTAGTAGCCATTGATATCAAGCAGCATGCCAATGATGATAAGTTCAAGGTGGAAGGTGATCTTTTATACTTTGAGGAGCAGTTGTATATCCCAAAAGGACCAAGACGGCTCTGAGTTCTTCAATCTCGCCACGATTTTCCAGTTGCGGGACATTTTGAATTCAACAAGACATTGGAGCTTATTTCTCGAGATTTTTGGTGGCCCCAAATGTGGAAGGATGTGAAAGATTTTGTCCTCTCCTTCGAAATCTGTTCAAGATCTAAGAATCCTCAGCATCGCCCTTATGGACTCCTACAGCCATTGCCGATTCCACGTTGACCATGGTCTTCAGTTTCTATGGACTTCATCACGGACCTACCATCATCGAACTCATTTGACAGCATCTTTGTCGTGGTAGATCGGCTTACAAAGATGGCACATTTTGTCCCTTGCAAGAAGACATCATCCAGTGAAGTCACAACAAGGCTCTTTCTCGATAATGTGTATCAATATCATGGATTACCAGATGATATCGTATGAGATCGAGGAACCCAATTCATATCAAAGTTTTGGAGATCTCTCTTTGAGATACTGAAGGTGGATATCAAGCTTTCTTCGACTTTTCATCCTCAAACTGATGACCAAACGGAATGGATGAACCAAGTCTTGGAACAATACTTACGATGCAGCATCAACTATCAGCAAGACGATTGGACTACATATCTGTCGCTAGCCGAGTTTACATATAACAACACTATTCATGCGTCGACTCAATACACACCATTCTTTTCCAATTATGGGTATCATCCGAAGCTTGATTTATTGAGTCCGTCAAAAAATAACAATCCAGCAGCTGAAGGATTTGCGAAACAACTATCAGAGCTTCAAAATACATTGAAGCTTCAATTACAATCCGCTCAAGAATCCTACAAGGCATCTGTAGATAGATTTCGGAATCAAGCACCTACTTTTGAAATTGGAGATAAAGCATGGCTTCTTCGACGAAATATCAAGACCAAGCGACCATGTGATAAATTGGACTATTGAAGATTGGGACCATTTATCATCCAGAAGCAAATCAATCTAGTGGCGTACCATCAGGAATTACGGGCTTCTATGAAGGTACATCCACTCTTTCATGTTTCTCTCTTGGAGCCTTATCGAGAGTCGTCTTTTCCTGGAAGAGTGCAATGTCCGCTACCTAGTATTGAGATCAAGAATCAAGAATACGAGGTTGAAAAGGTGCTGGATTTACGGCGAATGTGGGACAAGTTGAAATATCTTATTCATTGGTGCAGCTACGACATTAACGAGCGAACGTGGGAGCCAGCTGAAAATCTCGCCAATGCGCCGCAAAAGGTATAGGATTTTCATCAACAATATCCTCATAAACCTAAGCCGGTTTGACGATAGCTTCCTTCTGAAGCTTGCTCACCCAAGAATATAAGAAAGAGGGAGAGCACTACCAAAATTCGTAGTTGATGTAGTTATTTTCTCCAAGATAAAGTAGAATTTTTTTAGTAGCCATAGTTTGGTCTTCTGATATGAATAGCCAAGAGATAGATACTATGCCAGTCAGATTATCTCAACCAACTAGCTCACGAAGGCGACTCCGAGATGAAGAACTGCCTACACCACGATGACGACGGAGGATATCGAGTAACCAATCATTGGTGATTGTATTTGAGTTTGAGCTTACATATGATGGTCAGACTGAAGGCGTGTTTGTAGGACAATTTCACAATGAGGACACAGAAGTTCATGCTTGGTCAGAAGTCGAAGGCATGGGCTACTACCATTGGTTTCAAGGACCAATGAATCACTTGCCTTGTGAACAACAATTGGAGTTCATAGCAGACATTATGCGACAAATCTTCATTTTCTTGCGTTGGTACTGATTAACAACAACATTGCTTCTCAGAGACCTCGAAGCTAAAAGAAGGGGTGATGTTAGGGACATAGTCCTTAGAACCTTCTAGAGACAAGTTTCTAGAACCTTCTAGAAGCAAGTCTCTGGAACCTTCTAGAAGCTTCCTAGTTGGTAGAAGATGTTAGGGACATAGTCCTTAGAACCTTCTAGAAACAAGTTTCTAGAACCTTCTAGAAGCAAGTCTCTAGAACCTTCTAGAATCTTCCTAGTTGGTAGAAGATATTAGGGACATAGTCCTTAGAACCTTCTAGAGACAAGTTTCTAGAACCTTCTAAAAGCTTCCTTATTATTAGAAGTTGTTTGAGAAGCTTCCTAAATAGGAGTATATATAAGAATCGAGGCTGAAGAGTTCTTTAGTCTTGACAACACATCTCTTGGAGCTCTAGCTCACCTCTCTGGTGTTGTTCTTGTATTCATCTGATTAATCTAGTTCTTGCCAGTTCTTCTTCTTGTTAGATCTTGAGTCTGTATTTCTGTGTCCGTGACACATGGACGGTATGGATCATGACCATCATAACCATGTCCAACCATTGGTGTGGACAATGGATAAGCATCAATCATATTAAATCTTTGCAAGATTCATCTATTATATGTTAGTTGGTAGAGAAAAATGCTACCAACTATTAGATGCATAATCTGAAGACTAATGCAAAAAGTTGTTTTTTCTAGCATTTTCATCTAAAATTCATGTATAAGTAGGTTAGTAGCTATAACACATGTAGATGTAGTGCCCACTAGGTTAAGATCATCAACATATACAACGATGATCACAAAACCAATTTTATCTTGTTTCATAAACAAACAAGGGATTAGTGGATCACTTATAAAATTATTTGTAATTAAATAATCTCAAAGACATTGATACCACATTCATCCAGATTGTTTTAAACCATACAAGGCCTTACATAATTTAATACCATGATATTTTCCTAGAGCGGGTTGATTTGGAATTCCTGTTTCTAAGCTAGGTGGAACTTTCATATAAATATTTGCTTCAAGAGAACCATATAGATATGGAGTAACTACATCCATCAGATGCATCTCAAGGGTGGCATGAATTATCATTCCAATAATATATCGAAATGTAATTGAATCCATGACTGGAGAATATGTGGATTCATAATCAATGCCAAATTGTTGAGTAAATCCTTGAGCAACAAGATGAGCTTTATAGTAGGTTATTTCGCCTTGAGCATCTCGCTTGCATATTAATACCATTTTATATCTTACAGGGCGAGATGTAAGAGTGTCTACAATTGGACACAAGACTTTCCTCTTACGCAAAGAGGCATACTCCTCCTCAATAGCAGTTTTTTATTTTGATCAATCTGAGCGATGTATCGCCTCTTTGATGGTTTGAGGTTCAGGATCATCTTCATCGCAAGAAAGGGCTTCTATAATCATATATGCAAATGATTCATCTACTGTAATAGATGGTCTGTCCTAATCGTCCATGCTAGAGAGAAACACAACTCTCTGAGATAGATGATGCAAAATTAAATATAATAAGAGGTCGAATCATAATTCGATATAAACCATTTTTTGTAGCAAAAGCTTTTTCAACAACTTTATGATTCTTCGCAAGAACCAAAACCTCTTTTCTATTTAAAGTGGCAGTCGAGAGGTGATAACCATTAATACGCACATCTCAGTAGCTGATCAGACTCCGAGGTGTTGAGGGTGCAAACATCGCATGTTTACATTTTATGATGGAACATGTAGGTAATTTTACCATCGTTGTACCTTCTTGGAAACAAAATGCATTTGTTCCAGCCATGGTCATCATATTTTTAGTTTGCCAAGTTGAAGGTTTTTCAATAAAAAATTGTCTATCTTGCAAGATAGTATGTGTTGTTGTAGAATCAATGAGTGCATCATTTGATTCATCATTAGAGGTTCTATCATTCATATAAGCCTCTAAATCATCAACACCAATTGAATCCATGGACGCATCCATGGTATGAACTTCACGAGCCTTAGCTTGTAATTTCTTATTTTCTTGGAATATTTTAATAAAATATTTTGAAGTATGGCACGCTGCTAAATGTCCAATCATTCCACACTTATGGCAAGAACGCATCTCTGATTTTTGTTTTCTACTATAATTAATAGTAGAACGTTTATTCTTTTCATATGGGTAGAAATGGTCTTGGCTATGACTACCCTGATACTTATGAGCAAGTTTCCCGTATTTATATAATTTCTTCTTAGACTTTGAAATATTAAGTGCATGAGATTCTGGAACTGTAGTTCCAATAGGATGAGCTTCCGCATTGTGCAAGAATAGCTCATTTTGCTTCTCCGTAAGAAGTAGATAGGACATGAGATCAGAATGACTTTGAAATTTCATGATCATGTATTGTTGTGCAAGTACAGCAGATACAGGAAGAAATGTAGAGAGAGTTTTTTCAATCATTTCTTCTTCAAAAATACTTTGTCCACATGATCGTAATTGTGAGACAATACTATACATTTCACTATTGAAAGCATTTAAATTTGGAAAATCCAAGATACGTAAATGTGTCCAATCATGATGTGCACGTGGAAGAAAAATGGTCTTTTGATGATCAAACCTAGATTTAAGATTCTTCCAAAGTTCTGCAGGATCTTCCATTTTCAAATATTGATGTTGTAATGAAGGTACAAGATGACGACAAAGGAGAAGAAGTGCTTTTCAACGAATAGCAGGAGATATAGAAATACTTGTTGTAGGAGATTCTTCAAACATAATGGCATCTGAGAATTGTTCTGCAAATAAATTTGCTTTTGCCATTTTTGCCCATAATAGATAATTGTTTCCATCCAAAGTCAATGGTGGTAATAAAAGAGCTTGAAAATGTTGGGATGCACTGGTAATAGTTGGAACCATAGTAAAAGCAGTTGAAGATGTTGAAGCACTCATTATAAATAAATCTGTAAAGAAAGTACAAGATCAAGTAAAAAAGTTGAGTAAAACGTACCTTAAAATATAAAGTCAAATAAAATGATAAACTTGAACTTGAAAAAGCAAAAATATATAATTTTTTTTATTTTAAAAAGAGAGAGTTGTAGATTAAGGCATCAAAACAGTAATAGGATGGCGGCAACGGTAGGGGGGCAGGGTAGCAATGGCGGGCGGTGGCAGGCAACGGTGGACAGCAGCAACGGGTGGCAGGAGGTGGCAACAACGATAGCGACGGACAGCTACGGCGGGTGGCAGCGTCAATGGCGATAGGGTGGCAACGGCAAATTTGGCAGGTGTTCGGCGACAATTTGGCGTCTGTTTGATGGCAGTTTGGGGGCAAGCGCAGGGCACAGTAGAGAGTAAGCAGAGGGTGGAGTTAGGCTGGATTAAGTATTCAAAGCAAGCAAGGTAGGGAGTAGAACAAGTACTCTAAGCAAGCAGCTAATGGGTGAAGGGCGAGCAAGAAGAAGAAGATCATGATGCAGACACTGAAGAAGGGTAGCAACAGGTTTGAAGAGTCAAAGACTAGAGCAAAAAAATTGTGATAGTGTGTAGAAGAGAGTAGTGCTGATAACATGTTGAGAATGTTTAGAAAGACACAAGAGTAATAGTAAGTCATACACACACACAAGAGTAGTAGTAAGTCATACACACAAGAGGGTTTCTAAGGAGAGAGAGCTTCACACACACACTTCTATTAATCTGGTTGTGTCTCATATACAAGAAGAGAAAAGAGGAGAGGATAAACAATACTTCTCCACTAGACTCTAAATACTGTAACTACAGTAATTACTGTAGTCTACAGTAAATATTATGAAGAGCGTCGGCTACATTTAATGATCTCAACAAGATTCATCCAGGAAGTCACGTTAAGACGACTTGTGCAAGGCGAGATCCAGCCCTTAAAACTGCTCCAGTTCTGATACTTTGCCAACCTGCGATACCCTGCTGTTCATACCCACCTCCGCGCCTAAGCTGGGCATCGACATGACACCCGCTAACGACGCGGCAGCTGTTCCAAACTGTCCACGCCCGTTTTCAAACTCGTATGTCCTGCTAATTACTACTATCATCTCTGCGGATTACAGTTTCTTGGCATGGCGTGATTTTTGCGCGGGTCAATCAACTCACAGGAGGTCTTGTGTTTTAGCATTTGCAAAACGAGGTGTCGTGGTTGCGAACCCAACGAGGAAGATGCACAAACCTTCTTTTTCTGGTCTTTACGAGCTCTAGCGGCGTAGCGGGGATCGCATTAGGGTTTTGGAGGTTTAGGGTTCAGCCACAGCTATGGCCCTGAAGCCTGCAGGTGGATTCGGCACGGATCCCGTGATGGGAGATCTTGTCCCGGACAAGAAACGATCGCGTGAATACAAGGTGACTAACCGATTACAGGAAGGCAAGAGGCCGCTGTATGCGATTTGCTTCAACCTGATCGACTCCCGCTTCTACCACGTCTTTGCATCAGCGGGAGGGAATAGGGTCACGGTGTACCAGTGTCTACCCGAAGGTGGAGCGGTTGCAGTTTTATTAGCGTTCGTTGACGAGGACAAAGAAGAGGAGTTTTACACCGTGAGCTGGGCAGTTGGGCGAGATGGCAACCCCTTGCTGGCGTGCAGTGGCAGCAATGGAGTCCTCCGCATCATTGATTGCGAGAGCGAGAAGCTGCAGAAGAGCTTCGTAGGGCATGGTGACTCCGTGAATGAGCTTCGCACCCAGACTTTGAAGCCTTGCCTCATTGCTTCAGCGAGCAAGGACGAGAGCGTGAGACTGTGGAATGCCGACACTGGTGTCTGTGTGCTTATCTTCGCGGGAGCAGGGGGTCACCGCAATGAGGTGCTCAGCGTCGATTTTCATGGCTCGGATATATTGCAAATGGCCAGCTGTGGGATGGACAACACCATTAAAATTTGGTCCTTAAGGGATTACTGGAAGTTCGTGGAGATGTCGTTCACATGGACTGACTCCCCATCAAAATTCCCCACCAAGTACGTCCAGTTTCCAGTTTTCAATGCTCTGGTACACAGCAACTACGTCGACTGCACGCGCTGGCTTGGGGATTTCATTCTATCCAAGAGTGTCGACAACGAGATTGTGCTATGGGAGCCGCTGCTTAAGGTTTCTGGGACGACAGGAAACGAGGGAAAAGTGGACGTTTTGCAAAAGTACCCCGTTCCTGAGTGCGATATCTGGTTCATAAAATTCTCCTGCGATTTTCACTTCAATCATCTTGCCGTAGGGAACCGCGAAGGAAAGCTGTTCGTGTGGGAGGTCCAGTCGAGCCCGCCTAACTTGGTTGCGAAGCTCTCACATCCCCAGTGCAAGTCTCCGATTAGGCAGACGGCGACCTCGTTTGATGGCAGTACTATCATGTGCTGTTGTGAGGATGGCTGCATTTGGCGCTGGGATGCTGTGTCTTGATGATCGTGGATATCTGGAGCCAATTTCAATGTTTGTGAAACTCTAAATCTGTGAGCTCATTCATTCCTCGCTGTAAGGTTCCGCTCACCACCCGTACCTCTCTGCCATTGATTTTGGTGATGGAATCAAACACCCCAATGAGCTCCTCCGAGGATGGGTGCGTGCATTGTATTTTGAGGTTAGGGTTTGGATTAATCCCACACAAGCAGGCGACATAGGGTATTGAGAAGATGCGTTTGTTTATCGACGCTGAAGGACATATTTGAAGCCTGCAAATGCAAAGAGTAAAGAGCAAGGTTTACAATGATCTTAAACAATGGAGGTAGAGACGTGTAGACTACGCAAGGATTTCAGTCTGATAGGTGTTTGTAAAGTAGGAACCCACTTGAAAAATTTGCTGAATGGAAGATGACGCGGGTGGGATCACTCCTTCACAGTGTTTGACAAAGCAGCGGACAGTCACAGTTGACACTCGTAAGTTTTTAGTGCGGTCTTTCTAGCGTGGTTACTTTATTTCCGCTAGGGGCTGGATGCCTCAGGAAGTCTGTCTAGCATGTGCATTGATTTACGCCACTGTTTATATGGCTATGACCCTAGCGAATTGCATGCAGGTAAGTCGCACTAGATGTCGATCTCCACCTTGAAAAGGAAAAAAAGGAGATTGCTGAAGCATTCAATATGTGCTCTCTCAACTCGTGATTGTCCCATCTTCTTAGAAAGGTGGCATGTATGATTGTCCCATCTTCTTAGAAAGGTGGCATGTTCATCAAGATGTTTGGCTAATTTCTTTTAAATTGTTAACCAATTAATTTGTCCATACTTTATAAAGACTTCCATATCATGGTTCTTACATGGAGCTCACTCCATGTTTCTTGTTCAAAAACAAAGTGGTTTCTTTGAGTTTATATGTTCAAAAAGTATAAGCTTCTAAGTAGAGACCAAATCTACAAACTTATTTGAAGATTTGAAGATTTGAAGTAAGTTTGTAGACAAAGGAGGTTGCCTAATTCTATAATATGTGCTTGTTGACTCTTCAAAAATCTATGCAAGATTGTTCTAAATTTTGAGGGAAAGAATATAATACAATGAATATTAAGCTAGAACTAACTTATCTTTTTTATGTATTGACTATCATATTTTTATGCCATATGAGTCAAATAAACATGGCTTCTTTCTAGCATATTGATCAGATGTCAAATTATTTAAAAGAGTAATTTAATTCAAATAACAAATTTTATTTTTTATCAGCTAGATTGATAGAAGAAAAGTTTCTTTGTAAACTTTTTATCCAAGTTTTGTAGAATAAGTCATAAGTTCTGCTCCTTCAACCTAAAAATATGATTTGGAATCAACCATTAGTTTCCTAATTGGACCATACAAAAGACCAATGGGATTAAAAACTTTTTGAAGAAGAATTACTTTTGATGCCATTCTTGTAATTTTTAGGAAGCTAATAATTTGACTATTATTACCGTAAGGTTGTGTGTTGGCTTGTTTGAAAGATAAAGTGACATTATATTATAAGTTTTTAAGTTGAGTGTCTGCTCAAAATATTTTAATATTTTATTTTATTTTGATAGGATAAACTAATTGTCTTCTTTGACTTCTACAAATTGATATAGGAATTGGAATACTACAAAAGGTAATAGATCCTTTTCCAAGGTATATAAACCAATAAAATTTTCTTCTTTTTTTAAGGCTTTGCATTGATGGACTACAACTTTTCAAGCCTTATGAAGATAGTAGTGGATTTTATTCTACATGTAACTAATACTAGAATTCATCATATAATATTATTAGAATGCCTCTTCATAAGGCATAGGCTGTAAGTAGAAATATGCATATATGATGAATAATGATGGAAAGGTATAGAGCTGAGAGACATCTAAGTTTCATTTTTTTTTAATAGAAAAATATTTTGTGAAAAATCTATTGATTCTTATTAAGGTACCTATCCTATAGAATAAAATTCCTATTATATGATAGAATTGATCATTAAATTCTAATTTTTTCATTGATTTAAATAAAAAAATTGATAAAACTTTGTAATAGGCTTTAAAAAAATCAACTTTTTATAATGAAAAAGATTAATTGGAATTTTTAATCTAATTAATTGTTTCTTGAGTTATTAGAACATTGTTAAGAATACATCTCATAAAAAAAAAAGCTATTTAATTTAGGTGTATGATTTCCATTAGTATGGATCATAGACTTTTAAAAATAGTTTTAGAATTAATTTTATAATATGTATTTAGTAATATAATTGGGTTTTAATATTTTTTTAATAGAATAAAATAATATATATTTTTAAAATATAATAAAAAATATTCTACTTTAAGTGCTTATTTAATTGATACCATATAATCTTCTTATATAATGTACTAGAATAATTTAAAAAAAAAACTCAATATTTATTCTATTTTGTTTTTGGCCATTTCTTTTATAATCTTATCTAATTTGTTCAAGTTGAAGAAATTAGTGAAATTATCATTTATAATATCATTGATTTTACGTCATGGATATATATATTTATTTAGATAAGAAATACTAGATAGAAGATAAATGTAAGTAGATTTGATATTATCTTGTGGCAAAACTTATTAAAAGCTAAATAAACACATATTTGACTTCATACATATTTGTAGTTCATTGGTAGGTTAGAAACTTAGCCAACAAATTAGCCATGTGTTGTACATATGGATAGTTTGTGATATAAGCTAACAATGTGGCATATAGATAAGAAACTTGCTTTATAAGTTAAGACATGTGTTTTGTAAATTAAATATATATTGGAAGTCCTATAGAATTTTGCTATGTAGCTCCTAATTAGATAGTATATATGGAAGCAAGAGAGAATCTTTCTTCACTCTTATTAATACCAATCTATTCTTTACTCTTGTTTTAAGACATTTTAATCTTCTTGTCTTTGGCAATAGTCATTCTAAGTTAATATTATATTATCTTTGAATAATTTTCTAGTCTTTTTGACTGATACAAGAATTTATTGAACTTTTAGTTCTTTAAAATTTATGTCTTTAACAATTTGATAGGAGTGTTAATTTGTTTATGTTTTATTTTAGAAGTGAGTGGATTACTTTACTTTTACTATTTTATTTTGAAATTTGAAAACTACTCATCTTTAAACTAACTTTTAGTTTTTTAAACAATGATTTTTTTCTTTAAAGAGAGTAGAGTGTTGTTTTTTGTAGAAATTTTCATTTGATATTAGAAGTTGCAAATTATCTTTTTTTTAATTTAAATTATGAATTTATTTAAATTATTTAGGAAAGAAAAAGCTATAGATACTATTCATGGCAAAAGTGAAAATAGATTTGCAACTATTGCAAATCTTTATAAACTTGTCAACACTCTTAGGATCAAAATCTCACATATTTCTAATGTAAATCATAGAGGTATTATTTCTACACATATAGAAGGAATCAAAAATGAAGTTCATGCTTTACACCAAGAAGCAATTAAGAGAAGCAAGTAGATTAAGTATATAATTGAATGTAAGAAGTTTTGTTTCTATAAATATGAAGGAGATAAGAATAAGTATATTGAAAAAGCTTGACAAAACAAAATCAAAGTTTTGAGGATTTCTACAATAAGTGAAGCTCTTTCTAAGGTTGCATCCTTTTCAATACCTTCATGGATTTATTGAAGTTGGATTCATAGGTACACTTTTATTTGAGAGTGCTCTCTCTTGATTTGCACTTTTGATGGAAAAGTATTCATGACTCTTTTATAATTTGAATTCATTCTTAGAAGTGTTTATGGTTACATTTGGAGGAAGTAATTGAAAAATGATAGTAAAGACCAAAATCCTATCTTTCCAAGAAAGATTATCTTCAACCACCATATATGATGCAAAATTCTAAAACCTTCCTTACAATGTGGATTAGAATAATAGAGCCGTTATTAATCAATTTTGATATAGGTTGAAAGAAAATATCTAATGAGTTACATTTAATATAATTAGATCTTTTTTTAATGAACAACATTTAATATAATTAGATCTTCTTCTAATCTAGTTATTTTAGGATTTTTGTGGCTAAAAAAATATAATCCTCAAATAGACTAGATTTCTTATAATCTTGATTTTTTTCGTAGTTTAGTCTAAGATTTTGCAAGTCAAGTAGAAATTTATAAGTTGAATACATCCAAATTCTTATTGATAGGTGCGAGAGCTTTTATGCATGCTATAAAAGAATAGTCAATTTTTTATATATATGCCACACCTATTTTTGATTAAAAAAATATTTCAATTAGTATTTAAAATTAATATTAAGATTATCAAGATTTTTTTAAAAGAAAAAATAAAAATATTCTTTCAAAGTATTATTTCTATTGATCTTCATGAAAGACCTCAACTACTATTCTATTGATCTTCATGAAAGACCTCAACTACTATTTGGACCAATCTATAACTTATTACAAAAAAAATTGATTACACTTAAAGAACACATTGATGAAAAGTTTACTAAAAACTTCATATGTCATTCTAAATTTCTAGAAGAGGCTCTTATCTTATTTGTAAAAAAAAAAAGATGGATCTCTTTAAATGTGTGTGGACTATCAAAGAGTTAAAAAGATCACCATCAAAAATTGGTATCCTCTATCTTTAATTTTAGGACTTTTTAATTAATTCAATTAAACAAAGATCTATATAAAAATAGATCTATAAGAAGAAAATTATTTGATATGTATTAAAAAAAATATGAATAAAAAATTAAATTTCAAACTTGGTATGAGTATTTCAAATATAATATCATACCTTTTGGACTCACAAATGCACTAGCTACTTTTTAACATCTAATAAATGATTTTTTTTGTGAATTTCTTAATGACTTTATTACCTATTATCTATATGATATTTTAATCTATTTTAAGAATATAAAAAGTATAAATTTCATATTTTTTGTGTGTTAAAAAAAATTAAAAGATGCAAGATTATATGCTAAGATGAAAAGTGTATATTTTACTTTACTTAAATTGACTTACTAGGATATATCATTTTAAATGATGGCCTTATGATAGATCTTAAGAAAATCATGACTATTATGAATTGGAAGATTCTGAAAGCAATTAAAGATTTACAATATTTTTTTAGAATTTACCAATTATTATTGGATCTTCATCAATTTTTTTTCTCAAATTGTAGCTTCTTTTACATGTTTGATATATAAAAAAAACTTGAGTAGAAAAAAGAAGCTAAAACATCTTTTGAAGCCTTACAAATAACATTTATTTTTATATCAATCTTGTATTGTGTTGACTTTTTTAAGGTTTTTTTTTTTTTTTTTTTTTTTTTTTTTATGAAAACATATCCATCAAACTTTGTTTTAGATGAAGTGTTGTTACAAATGGTAGCAAATAACAAGCTCTATGTGGTAGCTTTCTATTTCAAGAAATTTTTAGTAACTAAGATTAATTATGAGATCGACAATAAAGTTTTTTTTTTTTTTTTTTTAAATTGTGGATTCATTAAAAGAATGACATTGTTAAGGATAATTTAAAAAGTTTTAAGATGATTGGACAAAGTGTAAATAGGTCTAAGCAAGGCCATTTGAATATTGAGTCAAATATGGCTTTGGTCTCTTTTTTTCAATTAAGTTTAGTTTGTACTTTTTCTATTTTATTTTATTTTATTTTCTTTTGTTCTATTTTCTATTTTATTATTTTATTTTTTAAAATTTTATTTAATTTTTTTCCAGTTTTTTCTATTGTACATTGTTATAGAATTTAAGTTATTATAGATTGAAAGAATTTTAGATCTTAGAGAGAATTTAGTCCATTTTATTGGTATCAAAGCGAGTGTTAGTTTGTTCTTTGGTAGTGTATTGATAGCTACTATCTAGTTAGAAGTCAGTTATTGTGGTCACACCAAATATTATTTTGGGGCTATCACAAGCTATTTCTAAGAAGTCAACTAGAAAAAGAGAAGGCATTATGGTAGCAAAGTCATGCAAAGAAATTGCAGCACAGGTGATAAGGCAAAGCCATCTCAAATAGAGGCTCAAATACAACATCTCTTAAATCACATAGCTACTTTGCAAGGAAAAATTGAAGCTTTTAGAGCAAAGAAGTTGACATTTGCTAGTCTAAAATTAAATAAGTCTAATATATATTTTAAAACTTCAAGGTAAGAAGATATATGCCAATGGCTCTTCAACATGCGACAATTTTTTTAATTAAGACCAATACCATCAAAAAAATTGTACATGCAACTAACTATTTGAGAGGTGTGATAGCTATTTGGTAGTGACATCAAGCTCAAAACTATAGAGCTCAAGATAGATTTTATAACTTCGAGGAATTTGAGACAAAATTAGGAGTCAATTTCACCCCATCAATGTGCAAAAATTAGGATCTGATTAATTAATTGACCTTATATAATCCATATTAGTATAAAATTCTATCTTTTGATTCAAGTTTTTATGACTTCAAATTGATAGTGTTTCATGGACAAAGATGATGGATTGGATTGTACAAGGATTGAAACCTATGAGTCAACGAGAAGAAGAATTAAGGGATCTACAAATATTTGAGGAAGCAATTAGAATTGCAAAAAAAATTGATGCTATAGATTTTAAAAACTATGGAGCTCAACTTATAATGTAGAATCCTATGCTGCTATCTTGTATTAAGGCACAATAACCAATGCCAATAGAGACTGATACCGTGGAAAAACCACTAACACTACAAAGATGACAAATATTGTCGTAGAAGAGATTATATTTCTACTATTGGGAACTAGGCCATCAGATCAATGATTGTGCAAAACATCAAAATTTAGGCACCAATAAATCAAGGTATGTTTATAAACTTGAGCTTCACCAAGTTGATAAAGAAGTGGAGCACAGAAATGGGACTCTTCTATAAAGACGGTGAGAGCTAATATTAGAGATAATTGATATTTTTTAGAGAATAATAACATGGCCTTAGATAACTATAAGAAGAATCAATTGATATATTTAACAGATCAATTAAAAAGACAATCATGTCAAGTATTTGTAAATTGTAGCTATACAAAAAATTATATCTTAATTAAAATTGCCAATCAACTTGGGATTAAAACGAAGGTGATGAAAAGAAAGAGTATATACTTAGTAGATGATCAAAAAAATATATTGAATGAAACATGTGAAGAAAAAACCTTGTGGTTGAGTGACACCTATGCCTTGAGAAAAAAATTCATGGTACTAAAGCTCAGATATGATGTTATCCTTGGTATGCCATATCTAAAGATAAAAAATAAACAAGTTGATTGGCTAGCAAGGACAATCTTTTTCAAAGACAATGGATATAAGATGACTCTTTGTACCTTTGCATTGAGTGAAGTAGCAAAACAATCTAAAGCTAAAGACTTACTTATAGGGATGATTTTTATGAAGAAGCAAATATATGTGGTAGTTCCAAATCTTACATCATTAGTAAAAAAGATAGTCAAAGGGGCAAAATGGATAGAGCAATTTATACATGAATATTAAAATATTTTACCAATCAACTTACATAATAGCATGCCACCTAATCAAGGTGCCTCTTTCCAAATAGATCTATTGCTTAGAGCCAAATTGATAAGTTGATTAATTTATTGCCTCGTACCAAATGAATTTAAAGAATTATAAAAGATATTGGATGTATTTTTAAAAAAACGCCTCATTTAAGTAAACATGTCACTATGGAGAATATTTGTATTTTTTGTATCTAAAAAAGATGGTGGATTTTGGCTTTGCATTGATTTTTGAAGCCTCAATAAGTAGACTATCAAGAATACATATCCACTTCCATGTATAGATGATCTTCTTGACTAACTTCAAGGTGTAATGATCTTTAGAAAATTAGATCTTTGGAGTAGCTATTGGCAGATACCTATTGCAAAAGAAGATATAAAAAAGATGTCATTTTGTACGTGCTATGGATATTTTAAATGACTTATTTTATCTTTTGGCCTCACCAATGTTTTAGTTTCTTTCATGGATGATATAAATAGACTATTTTGAGACCTTTTGAAAAAATATGTAATTGTCTTCATCAATGATATGCTAGTTTATAGTAAAATTCCTACAAAGGATGAGTAATATCTATAGAAAGTGCTGCACCAACTATGATATAGTCACTTCTATTGCAAGTGATCAAAGTGTGAACTTTGGAAGTTAAAGGTCACTTTTTTGGAGCATGTAGTATCTTTTAAAGTTGTACATATAGAGCAAGATAAGATGAAAGTGTTAGAAGATTGACCAACTTTCAAAGATGCTTCTAAAATTTGCTCATTTTTAAGCTTTGCTGGATATTATCATCATTTTATTCAATGATTTGCATATATTATTGCTTCACTAAAAAGATTTTAAGAAAAGGTGCCTCATTTGAATGGAAACTAGGATAGCAAAGTTCCTTTGATAAATTGAAGGAGACACTCATTACTGCTACAATATTGCAACTATATAAATTCAACCTTCCTTGTACATTTGACATTGATGCTTTCGACTTTGCTATTGGTATAGTACTTCAATAAGACTTTAGTAGGGACCTTCAATTTATGGCATATGAATCATGTAAGTTCAAAAGGATAGAGTGTAATTACTCTACACATAATCAAAAGCAACTAGCAATTGTATATGCTACAAAGATATAGTGATACTATTTGTTGGAAAAGCTAATGAATATTTGGATTAACTATTGGCTCTTGCTACACAATTTGCATCTAAAAAATATAAAATTATGACATCATCATTAGAAAGAATAATTATAGCTTTTTGACATTCAACTTGAGTACAAGCAAGGGTGACAACATATTGTGCCAGATAGCTTATTGTGAAGACCAAACTTGAAGCTCAAATAAAAAAGCAATGTAAAAGTGGCCACTATTAGTAGTATCATTTCAAACCTAATTAAAGGAGTAAAATGAAAGAAAGCTACACATTGGGATGCTTATTTTAAGATACTTATTGATCAATTGAAGATGGATAATGTATAATATCAAGATTATCATCTTAGTAATGTCTTGCTCTATTTTACAATAAATTTATATACTTGCTAATGCTATACTCCAAATGTGCATACTTTAAGAAAGACACAACATTCTAATATTTAGACATCTAAGATAAAAAAGGACTCTAAAATGGACTATGGGACATAGTTTTGGATAGATTTATATTATAATGTTTAAGCTTTTGTATGCTCTTGTGAATCATGTTAACATAATAAAATATGCAATGTAATATTTTTTAGGCTATTACAACTAATTCTACTATCTATGGCATAATAAAAGTAGGTGACCATGGATTTTATTATGTATTTGCTGTAGTTACCTCACAATGACATTGCAATTGTTATCTTTATAAATCAACTTTTAAAGCAAATTCATGTGGCTATGGTGTACTCTAATATTGATAGTCCAATACTTGTACGGATCTTTTTCAATATTGTATTTGTCATAATGGATTATCTTGTATTATCATTTTAAATTGAGATCCATCCTTTACAATGAATTTTGATAGACTTTGTTTAAATTACTAGGTACACAATTTGCTATGTCTATGGCCTTCTATACTCAAACAGCTAGACAAATAGAGTATCATCATATTATGTGTATTCTTACTTGAGACTGTATCAGGCACCTAGTTGTAGAAGATAAGTAATAATGTAACAACAATTTTACTAAGTTTAATAGAGTCTTAAATAAAATTTAAGTAATCTTTAATAATCCAATTAAAATAAATTTAAAAGAAGTCACAAAAAAAATACATAGAATCCTAAAGAAATATTAAAAATAGATATCATATTATAATCTTAATTAAAATTTTAATTGAATCTTAATCAAATCCTAAGTCAAATCCTAATAAAATCTTAATAAGTTTTTAAATCCTGAATAAATCCTAGAAAAGTTCTAAACCAAATCCTAAAAAAATTCTAATCTTAATCAAATCCTAATCAAATCCTAGATCTTAAACAAACTCTTAACAAATCCTATAATAAAATAGAACTTCAACAACTAATAATTAAATTATTGATATCAACTATTTTTTATTTATTTATTTATTTTTTAATGTTTTAATTAAAAATAAGCATAAGAAAGATGAAATCAATCGTACTTACTAATTGAAAGAAATCCAAGATAATCCAATCGGGCGTTGGATGGCTTCTTATTCCAAACTAAACATTGAACTTTTAATGCCAATATCTCCTTCTTGAATTATTGAATTTCTCTCAAAGTTCACTTAAACATTGAAAATCAAGTTTAGTAGCTATAAAAAAAATCACTTCAATCCAATTAATAAATTGCTAAAAATCTTAGAAATAGTCATTGACCCTCAAACTCCAATTTTTGAGACTTCAATCCACTAAAACATTCATAGATTTCAATCTAATTATTTGATTGATTTCAAAATTTGCATATATATTTACATCTAGTCTATCAAAATATTGTCCAAATTTTACCTATACATACACCACAAAATTCAAGAAATTCTCAAATTTATAAACATATTTTTATTTCTTAAATCCTAATTCCACCAAGAACATTATTAACTTTGAAAATCTCTCAAAATTTCAATATTAATTCAAATAATATGAAATTAATATCTTAAAATATTTTCTTAAGTTTGATTTCAAATGCTATTCTTTGATCTACCAAAGGACCTTAGAATCACTATAGATGTATGGTTTTGTTCCTCAAGATTTGATTTTGATCTAGGTTGACAACTGGTCCTCTTTGGATATCAATTCTTGGCTTCTTAAGATATTTTTTTTTAAAATCTACTCTTAACTTTTTTTTAAATATACTTATATTATTTAATTATTTAATTTACTTTTTTTTTCCTTATTTATGGCCCTATAAAGTAAGTAGAAGCCCATTTTATAAAAAAAGAGCATTAGCACTTTTTAGTTTTATTATTTTTTTGAATATTATCTATATTTTTAAGATAAATTTTTATAATATTTTAAAATAAGATCTTTTATAATATAATATATTTTTTTATTATTTTTTATTAATTATCCATATTATATCATAGCAGTATACAAATTAGACCTTAGAAGATATACTACGAGCATTTGTGGCAGTTCACTATAATGATTGAAATGAATATTTGACACTCTTAGAGTTTGTTACAATTATAGTATTCAAGGAAGTATTTGTCATTCATCATTCTTCCTTAATATTAATCAATATCCAATTATACCAGTAGTTCTCTATCATTCTACTCATACTAACAACTTGATAATGGAAAAATTTATATAATGGCTTATAATAGCTTTATACAAGGCACAACAATTTCTTCCTTACTGCACAAAATCAATAGAAGTAGTATGAGGATAATCATTGATAATACAAGACCTTTCAAGAAGGTGACTAGGTATTATTCTCAAATGCCAATTTTTTACTTACTACATTAACCCAAGTCCGTAAGCTGACACCTTGGTGGCTTAGACCTTTCTGCATTTCTATAGTGATTTCTAATGTTGCATGTTGCCTCGAGTTTTTGTTACATATTTGGATCCATTCAATCTTCTATATTTTATAGCTCAAGGAATTTCATACTAAACCAAGATATTTCTCGGATCGACATTAATTACTACCATAATCAATTGTAATTGATGATCAATAGGAGTATAAAATGGACAATATTTTAGAGCACTACTACCTTTGCCATGGCAATAGATATTTACAACTTTAATACAAAGTCCTCTAAAAAAGTTATTTGATCTATAGTGCAATGTGAGAACCTATACAAAATTACATTTATTGTTAAGAGATCATTTGGAGATACTATTAGAAGCAAAATGAGGATGTTTTGTATAAACAGAGGAAGATTAATTATAATGGAATATTTATATTATTGATGCATAGAGATAGGTAGGTGGAGCTCTTTTTGAGAATTTTCTAGAATTCAAGCTAGACTGGTAGTATATATGAGATCCACCATGAAACATTTTAAAAGAACTTAGGGTGATTGTATAGATAGAGTCTATAATTAAAAATATTTTAGAAATTTCAAGATGATTGGACAAAGTATAAATAGGATTGGCCAAGGCCATTTAGATATTTGATGAAGTATGGCTTCAATTCTTTTTCTTAGTTAAGTTTGATTTGTATTTTTTTTTCTTCTATTTTGTTCTATTTTCTTTTGCTTTGTTTTGCCTTTTATTCTTCTATTCTATTTAATTTTATTTAGTTTTTTTTTGGTTTGCTCTATCCTACATTGTGATAGAATTTATGTTGCTGTAGATTAAAAAGGTTTTAGATCTTAGAAAGAGTTTAATCTCATTTCATATATCCTTGAATCTTCTTATTTATAATATTAAAAATAATTCTTTTAAGTTTCATGATATTTCTAAGTTTAAATTCAAAAATAGTCTATTCTATTGAAAAGAGTAATTATATATTTTAAAAGATAAAATATATTTATGTATTTGTTAAGCTTGTTATAACTTTATGGCAATTGGACATTTTAGATATAATAAGACTTTGGAGTTAATATGAAGAAATATTTTGTAGTTTCAAATGTGAAAGGCAATCAAAGATTTTGTAGAATTATTTGACATTTGTTCAAGATCGAAAACTCTTCATCTTGATTTTATAGACTTCTTTGCCTTCTACATATTCTAAAACAACCATAGTCTTTTGTTTCAATAGAATTTATCACATATCTTCTGGTCTGAGGTTCTTATGATTTTATATTTGTGATAATAGATTATTTTATTAAAATGGTATATTTTATACTATATATAATATATTATTGATGAAGAAACAAGTAAGTTTTTTTTAACAACATCTATCATGTTTATGGATTTTACAAAGATATTATATCAGATAGGAAGATTTAATTTGTTTTAAGATTTTGAAGATTTTTTTTTTTTTTAAATTTCAAAGATAGAAATAAATTTATCTTTGGCTTTTTATCTTCAAATCAATGGAAAAATGAAGCAAATAAACTAAATTTTGGAATAGTTTTTGAGGTGTACCATCAATTACCAAAAAGATGATTGAACAATTCTTTTGCCATTGGAAAAATTTGCTTATAATAATATGGTAGATTCTTCTATGTAAAAAATATATTTTTTTTATTAATTATGGTTATCATCCATAATTTAATACTTTTGACTTTACAAAAATTGATAATTTTGGAATAAAAGATTTTACAAATCATTTATTTGAGCTACATACAATAATGAAGGTACAACTAAAAGAACTTCAAGAATGACAAAAGACCAATACGGATGCCTATTATAAAGAATAATATCAATTCTACATTGGCAACAAGATATAGTTACTTTGTAGCAATATGAAGAGTAGGTACCTTTCTGACTAATTGGATTATTGTAGGCTTGGATCATTTTTTATTTGTAAATAAATAAATCTAATTGCTTATTATTTATATCTATTAGAGTCTATAAAAATCAATTTTATATTCTTTATAGCTATTTTTAAATCATATACGATAGTAAATATCTTGAAAAGAAGGTAAATCTTATATATCTTTTTATAGAAATAAATAATAATCAAGAGTTTGAGATAGAAGATGTCTTAGACTCAAAGCAATACTGATTTTTTTTGAAATATCTTGTTCATTGGTATGGATATGATATTAATAAATACATGTGTAATCCAACAAAAAATCTTGTAAATGCAACAAAGTAAATTGATGTTTTTTATTGATAGCATCTATCAAAATCAAGATAAAGAATATTAAAATGTTGTTATAAAAGAAACAAGATCTAGAAAAAATAAAATTTTACCTTTTATTTTTGTTTATAATTTCTATATATTTTTGGTACTAAAAAGATAGAAAATCAATAAGTGACTAATTCAATTTAAGAACTATTACTTGTTGAATTATTAGATGAGACATTGTGATTGTCACAACCTTTATGATGACGTAATAGAGATGAAGATCCTCAAGAACAACATGTTTTTTCTCAAATAAATGGTGAGATACAATATCTTTGATATCACAATTTTGGAAGAGACTCTCGATGTTTGGTGATTTTATTAAAGGTATGAATGATTCATGATGGTATTTTAAATATTTTATATGAAGGGAGTTACAAAGGCCTCAACAATGATCAAATAACAAGGTAGTCTTCTTATCCTAGTATGAAATACTATTGATAGTTGAGAAGACCTATCAACTACGTTCAATGGAGACAAAGATGAAAGTATATAGCAAAGACAATTTGACACAACTTGGACTTTCTTTAGATATGATGACTATTCTTTATAGAACTTATTCCTAAAAAGAGAGGTAATATCATAGACATACATATTTACCTAAATACGAGGTGCTAGGTAGAAGATAATTATAAATAAATTTGATATTATCTTATGATAAGCTTTTTAGAAGCTTTATAGACATGTATTTGATTTTATACATATTTATAGTTGATTAGTAGATTAGAAACTTGTCCAAAAAGTTAGCCATGTGTTGTATGTATAGGTGGCTTGTGATACAAGCTAATAATATAGCATCCATATATAAAACTTGTCTTGTAAGTTAAGACATATGTTTTTCAAATTAGACATGTATTGAAAATATTATAGAATATTATTATGATATACTTAATCTCAATGCATCATTGATATTTGTAGAATAAATAATTTTACTTATAAAAGTGAAAGAATATAATGCTAATATATTTACAAATTTGAATGAAATTTAGAACAGAAGATTGTTGGCTTCAATAGATTATTCAAGCTTTGAAGGTATTATCTTTTTGAGTAGATATCCGACTTTATAGTAGTTCAAGGTAAATATTTGAAGAAGATTAGGATAGGAATTTTGGCATTAAGTGAAATTTTTTTATTCTTTATTTTTACCTTGGATAAGAATGTGTGAGAAGGAGATTGTTGGAATTTTAAGGCGGCAAGTTTCAAGACTAATTTGAGGTTTTTGGTGCTATTTATTAATTTTTTTAATATTGAGATTTAAAAAGAAGCTAGATCTTGTTATTAGCTTTCTAATAAGTCTTAGCACACACAAGAAGAAGAGTTGTGACAAAGAAGATCTATACAAGTTTGTAGAAGGGAGATTAGTGGAGTTTTCAAGAGGTGTGATTTAAGACCCATTTGAGATTTTCTATGCCATTTCCTATATTTTTTTCTTTATGATTGGAGATTTCAAAAAAAAACTAGATATTATTGTTAATTTTTCAATAAGCTTTAGCATGAAAAAAAAAGAGCTGTAATGATAGAGATCCAAGGTAATTTATAGACAAAGGTTTTGAAGGTAACAACTACAATAAGTGGCCAACTTTTTTTCTTTGGTTTGGCTTTTATTTTTTAATTTTTTAATTTATTGATTTTAATAATTTAAAGTTTGTAACTTGAATTAAGTTCAATTAACTAAACTTTGCTAAGATTGGATTAGTAATAAGTGAATTATAGGTACTTTAGTGAAAAGAGGTTTGAGTTTGAGATTAGAGCCAAAATTTAGGTGCATCTTGGCACATAGAAGAAATTAAACTGAAATTTGCATTCAAACTTTGAAATTCCTTTTCTATATTTGATTTCACTTAAACAATATTGTGATTCTTACAAACCATTAGCAATCAAAGACCTTGTATTTCCTTCTGGAGGCTTATCTTCTTGACAATGTAACCACACATCTCTTAATTAGATAGTATACATAGAGGCAAGAGAGAAACCTTCTTCACTCTTGTCAATGCCATTCTAGTTTTTAGTCTCATTTTGAGACTTTTTAATCTTCTTAACTTTAGTAAAAGCCATTTTAGTTTAATATTATATCATATTTGAATGATTTTTTAATCTTTTTGAGTGACATAAGAATTTATTGATCTTTTAATTCTTTGAAATTTATGTCCTTGTTACTTTATATGGAAATATTTCCATATAAGCTTCTTAAATCCTATTGAAGGTATTGTGTCTTAATAAATTGCTTAATCTAAGACAATATTGTGTTATAACATAACTAGTAGATAAAAATAAATAAATAAATAATATTATAGAATATATTATTTTAAAATATAGTAGAAAATTATCTAAAAAATATAAATTATAATCAAGGAGATATCAAAATTAATAAGTGCTAATGCTACCATTTTACAAAATGAGCTTCTATTTACTTTGTAAGGCCATAAATAAGATAAAATAAGATAGAATAGCAAAATTGATATTATGGACATCTTAAGATAAAATTAGATAGTATTTTTTAAAAAAAATTATGTAAACAAATTAGATATTGATACCCAAAGAAGACTACTTATGAATATGGATTAAAATCAAATCCCAAGGCACAAAATTTCATCTTTATAAAATAAATTAGATTCTTTTGTTAATCAAAGAAGTAATATTTATTCTTCTTCAAATTCTTCCAAACCATAAGTTTTTTCTTTAACCTTGATTAAAGAAGAAACTTTAAGTGATTTATTTTAGTATTAATTTCAACAACTTGGATCAAGTTTAAGTTTTTGAGAGCTTTTTAAAGTTAGAAATATTTTCAATGATTTTAGATTTTGAGAAATAAAATACATATATATATATATATATATATATATATATATATATTTATTTATTTAAAAAATTATAAATATTATAGTAAATAGATAAATAAAATTTTTTAGACTTATAAATATATTTTTTAAAAATAAATTTTAAAAATTTTAAATTAATCTAATAATTAGATTGAATGATATTAAAATTTGATTGGATTAATATTTAAAATATTTGATTAATATGAGTAGTGAAAGTTTCTATAATTTTAAGTAATTTAGTAATTCTATTGAAGAAAAAAATTTTGAGATTTTAGGAGATTTAGTCTTAAACAATTTTACAAATTTAAAAAGCAAATGAATAATTCAACAAGAAGTTATTACTACTAGATGATCAACATTAAGGTTAGAAAAGGAAGACGACTATTACTTAATTAATATAGGAGCTTTTTTTATCCAATTGATAAGTTTAATTATTTTCAAACTTTTTATTCTTCTTATTTGCTTGAAGATTGAAATGTGTAAATGTTTTTTTTAATAAAGATCAGCAATTAGATTAATAATTATTGAGATTTTAAGACTACTATAGGGATTTGGTTACAATTTACTTAGGATTTGATTAGGGCTTGTTTAGAATCTAATTAGGATTTCATTGGTATTTGGTTTGAATTTCATTAGAATTTGGTTAGAATTTTTTTAGAATTGTTTTTAGAATTTCATTAAGATTTCTTTAGAATTTGATTTGGATTTGGTAAAGATTTATTTAAAATTTACTTAAGTTTTTTTAAAATATTTTTTTAGAATTTCTTAAATTTTTTCTTAAAATTGATTAAAATTTAATTAAGATTTTAAAGATTTAATGGAATTTATTTATAATTCTATTAGAATTATTAAGATCTTTTTTGTTGCAAATTCTAATTTTTCCTCTACAACCAAGTACCCAATGTTTTTTCAAACAAGAAAATATGTTGTAGAACAACAATTTGTAAGTCGCCTCATGGTTTTATAAAAGATGGTTTCTATTTTTGCTATTAAAGTTTGATTTTAATATAAGAAATTAGGTTCCTTGCAATAGCACTTTTAAAAGATAAGAAGTTATTTAGATATTACAGCTACATTATCTTTGGTATGAAGATTACTTGTATTGTTATTTGGTTCTTCTATCTTATCTTAATTCAAAGAGGGGCTAATAACTTGTAAATATGTTGAATTTTTTTAATATAGAAGATTCCTAAAATTTTAAGTCTTCTGGTGTTTTTTCGATTAGAGACTGGTTCAATTTGGCCGCCTATCACTTCGGTAACTAAAGGTAGGGAGAGTCCGACATCAGTTAAATGACCACAGCTAGGGTCTGCAGGATTTGCAGAGAACATTGATTGGGAAAGCATGGAAGGTCATTGAGGTGCAAGAGGAGAAGAGATAGCACGAGTCGAAGGCATGGCAGGGGTGAAGAGATCGAATTGAGTTCCACATGATGAATATCAGGAATCTTTCGCGCGTCGAGGGCCCCATGAAGGTTTCTGATTTAGGATGCATAGCAAATCTGCCCTACTCCGCCTACATTCTGTTTGAAACTGTCCCCATATTTAATTGTATGTATCAGATTCGGAGTTGGCATCTCTTCGTCGCTGATGTGTTAAATACCAATCAGATTTTCCTGAAAACAATCTTACAGTTGAGGCGTACATTTTTTATACCGATTAATTGCATTGCCAGAATCATTTGATGATTTTGAGTCTTTGGTCTTCGTTTCCTGATGGCTCTCTTTCCACTTATGATAATCTTGGTAGATTAGACATCCTGCATTAATGGTTTAGTTGGTATATTGCTTGTGCGAGGCAACTGATTGAGAGAATCATCCGCAGCAAGTATTCGTACATATCATTCATGTTCAAGTAGTTCAATAGAAGTGTATGCATGAAATTTCCGACAGCTCCGCCAGTTGATTCTTGATGTGCTGTCTCTAGGCTTTACACTTGGGCGATAAATTATGTTGGTCCCTTGGAATATTTCTTGATGCATCGATCCTTGAGTGCTGCTGTAGTAGCTCAAAATGAAGTGGAGTTCACCGTGATTCAGCCACTTAACATGATCAGTCTACGGACGAACATAGACGTGCAGTTGACCGACCCAACGATCCAATTCCCTATGTCTTGGCTTGTTCCAGCAACTTAAGACTTTCATTATCCTCAGCTGTTCCTCGATTCTCTTGCCTACCATTCTTTTTTGTTTGTTTGTTTGTTGTGTTTTACGGTTGTCGAAAGCTGTCGGGTAGAGATCGTTCAGGCTGGGAGTTCACATAAACTGCATATGTTCACGGAAGAGGAGTTGTTGAAGTTGGTGAATGACGGGCCATCTCAATGGATCGTTATCTACATCAAAGACGTTAATGAGACACTGCAGGGGGTGATAGTATAAAACCATGATCTCCACACCATACAAACAGAATTTTCTCTAGTATTTTGGTTGACAAGATTGAATCATGGAAAAAAAGTGAGAAATACAAAAGTATTAAAATAAATTAAAATAAAAAAATAAAACGCACTGACATCCTTGGCTCCCAGTAAAATCCTAAAAGAGCTTCAAGCAGACTTCAGGCAATGTGAGATTGCGGTGAATATGATAATCAAAACGAGCTTGACAGGCATCAGCTGAGAACAAACTAAGGGTGGCTACGATTTCGAAGATGACTGACGAGAACAAGACACAGAGTGAGGCATATCTGCCCCAAATTTGTGAAAGTAGCTTTCTTTTCTCTGTAGATCTGAAAGTCATTTAAGTCAGCCTGGTGTCCAAAATGTGTCATCACTTGAATATCTGACTGTGGATGGAATGATGCAAATCCGACCACCTGTACAATCCCAAGCTGCGAACAAAGCTTATTGCAAGGCTGGATTATTCCAACTTCGCTGTCTTGTTCAGATTCTAAGTTTTTGAACTTACTTGAAGGACGTCAGATGTAACTCTTGTTTCATAAAAGGGTCCCGAATGAATCTTTCAACCTTGCCCTTCAAGACTGCTCTTCTCAACAGAGAAATACTCTTCATAGCTCTAACAATGACTTTAATTTTCCTGTTCAAAGTACATTGCAAACCAGCCTTCACATTCGAAAAAGACAAGCTCTATCTTCTGCTTTATCAGCTACTTCGAGAAGCGCCTTGCCTACCAACTCCTTTCCTGCTATGAAGTTGTCACGTCTAGTGTATATTGCTATTGGGCGAGGCCTTAATGAGGACACCATCACCAATAGTTTCGTTTGTAAGTACTTATGTGATGCATACTCTGCTATCAAGACCGTTGCCCTAGGTGTTAGACTCCATGCTTTAGCTGATTCTACACAATGAACTCATGTCCTGAAAAATTCTCCTTCCAAACAGACAGAAATAACAGAGGCAATGGGGGAGTTGTTACAGCAACAAAGGTTATCATGTTTCATATTTGAAACCTTGGTAAAGCTGCTCAATCACCATAAGTGCTTCTTCCAAATAGTAACGCAAATGCACCTGCTCCCTTCAGTAAAATGGAATCTAAGAATCCTCGTGTGCAAAGATTGGATCAAAGTACTCCACTTACTTCAAAGCTCTGCACATTGCAGCACGACACGTTCGCCTAACACTCATCTCGAAATCTTGAAGTCTAAGTGAATAGAAGGTGAAAAGTGAGGGAACCGATAGTGCAGGGCCTTGCGTATCATGTGAGGTCAACGGCCAAGGAATGTGTCCGTAGTAAGACTCCATCTGTTGAATATCCTATATTTTATGTACCGAAAGCTGTGACTTACCCAGCACATAAAAAAGACTCCAGAGAGTGTCTCTACACGGTTCCTGCCACATTCCGCCACATCCAGAGTTTCAACATGGTGTCACATGCTTGAACGTGGATGAAATTCCTTAGGAAAATATGGATGAAAAATCCGAATGATTATGTGGATGAAGAAATAATAATTAGATGAACATTTCCTGTGTATGATTCGCCTACCGTCGGAACCGAGGAGTGCCAGAGTGCTGTTGGAGCCAAGGAGCATTGTTAGAGTGCTAGAGCTATTGCAGTTTCATTGCTACTGAAGTTTAATGCCATTGATGCTACTGTTTTTTATTTAATGAAATTCTATTTGTTACTGGTGGTGAAAAAAAGTTTCTTTTGTTCTAATCTAGCTTGGTATTACTACTACTCCCCAAACATTGCCTTTTTGTAGAATATTTGTTAATTGTTCTCTTATAATTATTTATTGCTATTGCATTGATTGTATATGGCAATAGCATCCTCTTCAATGGATCATTGCATTCATCAATTAGATGAAAAAAACTATAGCATAGGGCATTTGTTATGAAGCACTTGATGTACATCCATAAGCTCTATATGCATGTAGATGGAATATTAGAATGTCCTATGGATATTGATGAAAAATTAAAATAGAAATCAAGTGAAGCAGAAGTTCAATCATTCATTGCACTCAATATTAAGCCTTTGCAATTAATTCATATATGCAAATGCAATATTGCAAAGGAAATGTAGGACATATTAGCTAAAATCCACAAGCCCTTAGGAATTATTACTAAGATATTTTTAATGAAGAAATTGCTTAAACTTTGATATATAGATGAAAAATTTATGGAATTTTTTTTAGAAAGATTTTTAATCTTAATCATCAATATATTGATGCCAATGGTAAAATGGGCAAATAGAATATAGTATTTCTTATACTTATTGCATTGTCAAAATCTGAGGATCCACTTATTTAGTTAATTGTATCAAGGAAAAGAAAATAGATCACAAAAGAAGTAGTGTGGTCTATTTTCTTTGATAATGAGATGCAAAGAAAGGAAAAAACTAGTTCTTTATTTTTATTATTAGCACTCTGTGCAAGAAGAAAGTAAGTCTTAAAGAAGCACCACCCGCAACAAAAATAAAAGCCTAAAATTGACAAATCTAGAAGCACTTGTAGAACTTGTGGATAAAAGGAACATTGGCGAGGTGATGTAGAATGTCCTAAAATAAACAACAATCTTAAGGACATGAATCTCAAAAAAAATAAAAAAAAATAAAAAAAATAAAAAAAATAAAAACTCAATACATTCTTGTATCACTTGAAAAGACTGGAAAATCATTCAAAGATGGTAATGTATTAAATTAGAATGACTATTTCCAAAAAATAAGAAGACTAAAAAGTTTTGAAACAATAGTAAAGACTAAAAAGGTATTGACAAGAATAAAGAAGGCTTAAGCCTTGCCTCTATATATAATCTCTAATTAGAGCTATGTAGCGATCTTCTATAGGACTTCTAACATGTATTGACTTTACTAGATACATGTCTTAACTTGCAAGGTAAGTTATCTATATATATACCACATAATTAACTTGTTTCATAAGCTATCAATACTTGGGATACATAATTAACTTGTTAACTCAATTTTTAACCTACTAATCAACTATAAACATGTGTAAAGTCAAAACTTATCAACGATAAGAACTTAATAAAAATAAATAAATAAGTGAGATTTTTTTCAAAGTAAGTTGACAAAATAGAAATAGCTAAATATGTATATTAAGAAAGAAATCGGAATGGCTATTCCCAAAAGACAAGAAAACTAAAAACCCTTAAAACTATACTAGAAGCAAGAAAGGAGTTGACAAGAGTGAAGAAGGCTTCACTCTTGCCTCTATATATATTATCTACCTAAGAGCTACGTGGCGACATTCTATAGGACCTCCAAAAATGTGTTGACTTTGCACAATACATATTTTAACTTACAAGGTAAGTTTTCTATGTGGACGCCACATGTGTGGTACATGGCCAACTTGTTGATCATGTTTCTAACCTACCAATCAAGTATACATACATGTAAAGTCAAAGTAGTGTCTATGTAGCTTCTAGGAAGCTTTTCCAGAAGATATTATGAAATTAATCTACTTTTATCTACTTCTACATATTTATATCACCTAGATAAAAATTACAATAAATATATGTTCATGACATTATCCCTCCTTCTAGAGACGAGTTCCACGAGGAGCGATGATCACATGTCGAGGAAGTCTAAGATGCGAAAAATTATATTTGCTACATACTTTGATCTTTGTTCTCTTCAAAGATGATTGATAGGGCCTCTCAACCATCGATAGTGTCTTATACCAGGGCAAGAAGACTACCCAATTATTTGATTGTTGTTGAGGCCTTCATAACTTCCTTCAAATAGAATATTTGGAATACTGTCAGGATTTGTTCTTACCTCCAATAAAATCATCAAACATTAAGAGTCTCTTCCAAGGTCGTGATATCAAATGTATTATATCTTACCATCTATTCAAGGAAAAACATGTCATTCTTGAAGATCTTCATTTTGATTGCGTCGTTTTAAAGGTTGTGAAAATCATAATATTTCATCTGATAGGTCAGCAAATGTAGGCTCTTGAGTTGAATCCGCTGGTTGTTGATTCTCCATCTCCTCAATGTTACAACTATAAAGAAGCTACAAACAAAGATTGAAAGTAGAATGTTATCTTGCTTAGATCTTATTTTTTTTATAAGGAAGGTTTTCATCTTGATTTTGATAGATATCATTGATGAAAAGCCTCCACCACCTTTTCTATATTTGTAAGATTCTTTATTGACTCCCATGTGCATTCACTAATATCATATCTATAACAATGGATAAGATATTCTAATTTATTTTGGCACCGCCTTGAATCTAAGACTTCTTCTATTTCAAACTCTTTATTATTATCCACTTCTATAGGAGGAAGTGGAGCTTATCTTCTTTTTGATATATCCATTGTCTTGTATGGTTCAAAAAGAGACACATAGAATACTAGATGGATTTTTATTGATTCCGATAAGTGTAAATAATATGCAACTGGATTAATTTGTATAAAAATAGAAAATAGTTCAAGCCTTCGATAGTCCAACTTACCACAAGGATGAGTGGTCTTGATATTTTGACAAAGTAACCATACCTTATTACTCATGTGGAATGGTGGTTGTTCCTTTTGATAGACATCTGCATTGATCTTTTGTTGTTCTTGAGCTTTTTTTAACTACACCTTCATTATTGCATGTAGCTCTGATAAATTATTTGTCAAATCTTTTGCCACATGATTATCAACTTTTGAAAAGTCAAAAGTATCAAGTCATGGATAATAACTATAATTGGTAAAAAAAAGTGTTTATTTTGTAGAAAAATATATTGTGTTATTATAAGCAAACTTTGCCAATGGCAAAAGAATTGTCTAATTATTTTGTTGGTAGTTGATGGTACATTTTAAATACTGCTCCAAAACTTGATTAATACTCTCCATTTGTCCATCAATTTGAAGATGGAATGTCAAAGATAGTTTTATATTTACTTTTAGAATCTTAAAAAGAGTTGGCTAAAATCTTGATACAAATTGAGTTCCCCTATGTGATATAACATCCTTGAATAATCCATGATAGCGATAGATATTGTTAAGAAAGAGCTTAGCTGTTTCTTCACCTGTGATAGATTTTATACATGATACAAAATCTGCCATCTTGATAAAATGATCTACTATCACAAATATAGAGTCATAAGAACTTGAGATTGAAAGATCTGTGATGAAATCTATAAAAACAAAAGACCATGGTTGTTCTAGAATGAGTAATAGCTGAAAAAGTCCATAAGGTTGATGATGAGGAGTTTTTGATCTTGAGCAAATATTACAAGATTGTACAAAATCTTTGATTGTCTTTTACATTTGGAGCCACTAAAAATCTCTGGATACTAGTTCCAAAGTTTTATTGTACCCAAAATATCATATTATTGAAAAGTCATGATGAGCTTGAAGAACATGTAATCGAGCTTCACCTTCTAGAACATATAGGCATCCCTTGAAATATAATAGATTGTGTTTGAATTCAAACTTGGAAGTATCACGAGACTTTGAAGGATTTTTCTTAATATCATGAATAAGAGGATCAAAAGACATACTTGACTGAACGTACTTAATAAAAGTTGAATCAATAATTAGTGTTGATTTCATTGCTCGAAGATGAAGATGCTTTGACTTCAAGAGAATAATTTGTTGCTGATCAAAAGTACCATCTCCTTCTTTTGGTACAAGGTAAAATTATCTACAGAGTGCATCTAACAAACCTTTTTGTTTTCTCAATCGATAAGTGATCTTGAATTCGAATCTTGATAAAGATGTACTCCAATGGACTTGGCGATGATTCAAAATACATGTTGACATAAAATATTCAAGGATCTATTGATCCATATACACAATGACTGGACTAAGAACACCTTCTAGATAATGGTACCATTCTTGAAACGAATCCATGATTGTAAGAAGTTCTTTGTCGTGGATCCCATAGTTGATCTTGGTTGCTAAAACTTTTTTGGAATGAAAAGCTCTTAGGTGAAGATTATTATCTGTTCCCATTTGTGACAATATGGCATCCAAAGCAAAGTCTGATGCATCTGTTTCTATAAAAAATGGCTTAAAAAATCGACACAATACAAGATTAGTGTAGAAAAAAAAGTTGTTTTCAAAGTTTCAAATACTACTTCCGCTTCTTGATTCCATTGAAGTTTGTCTTTACAAGTCAAATGTATAAGTGGAGCTGCAACTTAAAAGAAGTCTTTGATGAAGATCCAATAGTAGTTGGCAAATAGTTGACAAAGATCTCTCATCATTTTTTGAATCTTCTAATCCATAATAGCTTGAACTTTCTTAAGACCCATCATAAGTCCATCATTTGAAATGATGTATCCTAAAAAATTGACTTGAGTAGTAAAATAAAAATACACTTTTCTATCTTAGCATAGAGTGTCATATCTTTTAGTTTTTGTAACACACGATAAATATGAAGTTCATGTTCTTTTATATTCTTAAAATAGATTAAGATGTCATCTAGGTAACACACAACAAAATCATCTAAAAACTCCCAAAAGACATCATTCATTAGATGTTGGAATGCTGCTGGTATATTTATAAGTCCAAAAGGCATGATGTTGTATTCGAAATGTCCATGCCTTATTTAAAATACAATCTTCTATTCATCTCCTTCTTTGATGCGTACCAGATTGTATGCTCCTCGTAGATTTATTTATGTATAGATCTTAGCTTGATTCAATAGATCAAAGAATACAGATATCAAAGGTAGCGAGTACCTGTTCTTGATGGTGATTTTGTTGAATCTTCGATAATCAATATACATCTGCAATGATCCATCTTTTTTCTTCACAAATAAAATTGGAGCTCCTGCTGGAGATTTGGAATGACATATGAAGTTCATGGCCAGATTCTCTTCAATATACTCCTTGAGTTCAACCAACTCATTTTGTGATAAACTGTAGATTGGTCCAAATGGTAGTTGTGATCTTTCTTGTAGGTCAATTGAGCAGTCATAGGAATAATGTTCCGAAAGAGTATCCGCATTCTTCTTCTCAAATATATCTTGAAAATCTTGATATTAGCTTGGAATGCCACTTAAAGTCTTTCGACCAGTAGAAACAGGTGTGATATAAATGACACAAGATGATCCTTCTTTTGGAGCATACAAGAAGGCTCTTATACCTACAAATACAGGTATAATTGTATTAGACTTATGACTTTCTACTTGATTAACTACGTTTTTAGTTATACTTTCAAAAAAGTCAAGACTAGAAGAAGTTCAATCTATTTTAGGATTATTTATTTTTAGCCATGATAAATCTAGAATGATTATATTAGAAGGAGATCTAATAATATTAAATATTACAAAGCTACTATGACCATTAATTGCTACTTCTATAGGAAAGGTTTCATGAGTAATATCTCCTAAAGACAATGGATGACGATCTATGTCTTCTGCATAAATAGGTTTAGTTTTCTTCACTAAAAGTATGCTATGTCTTTTAGCAAATTCTTCATATAAGAAATATGATGAAGCTCCTAAATCTAACAAGATAGAGGCTTTGTGATGTTTAGGTACTAAAATAACATTTATCATAAAACAAGGAGAGGGTTTTGAGGAGAGAATAGGACCTTCACTAGGTGTTGTACAAGGTTTCAGTTATACGGTTCCTATTGTAGTTGGACAACCTTATTTTCCAATATACTATCTTCATTGATTGCCGTACTCTTTATTTTATGATTGCATCACTTCTTTAGGCAATGTTGAGTAGTGTGTTTAGGTTCTCCATAATATAAGTACAATCCTTCTTGACGACAAAGAGTCTTTTCTTGCTTAGTAAGAGGTTTGAAATATACTGCATCAATTTGTATATCCTCTACTTCCAAATGCATGTATTGAAGAGAGATTATTATTAATATTGAATTATAATAACATTGAAGTCCACTTGTATGATTCTCACATCAAAATTTAAAAAGACGATTGTCAATTTTCATAGCAAAGTCAATTGCTTGACTCAATGTTTGAATATCATGTAAGTTGAGCATTAATTTTTTTACCTCATATTGTAATCCGTAGAGAAATTGGCTAATAAATTCAGTATCATCTCACTTAATATCAGTTACAAGTTATCAAAACTATGAAGCATACAATATTACTAATCGATTGTGTTATCACAAAATACGCATCTTGTTGGTTGCAACATGAATTGCATCATGTTCTCCATATATGGATCAAAACTCTATCAAAAAATCCTCCAAATTATCTAATATTGGATCTTGTTATTCAAGAAAAGATGAAAACCATGATAATGCTAAACGTGAAAGAAGCGTACCAATGAATCTAACTTGCAATCCTGGAGTTGGATAGCTTTGGATTGAAGTTCAATCACAAGTTATACTTGATTGATAAATCCTCTAAACTTAGATCTGGTACCATCAAACTTCTCGGGTAGGAAAATTCTTGGTTCTCTAACAGTGGAAGGACGTTCTACCATAGGAGAAAGGACATGATTTGGTACACATGTTGAAGTAGCTCCAACCATTTCTATATCTTCACTTCTTGCCAATCTTGTTGCTCCTTGTGGTGGTAAGTTGAGTTGATGCATCGTAAGTATTAACTCCCTCAATTATTCTTTCATTTGTGCCATTGCACTCTTCATTTCAATAAGTTCTGCTATGATAACACTTAGAAAAGAGAAGATGTCTAATATTGCTCCAGACAAATAAAAGAGAGGACTTGAGAACAAAGAAAATACTAAGTATAATAACAGTTTAGAAGAAGGTAATCCGTAACTTTTAATATGCTTATGTCTTATCAAGAAAAAAGAGTAATCCACTCTTAATCAAGATTAGACAAAGTTTTGATACTATAAGTGCACTCTTATCAATCTATCAAGGATAAGAACTTAATAAAAATAAATAAATAAGTGAGACTTTTCTCAAAGAAAGATGACAAAATAAAAATAGATAAATATATATATATTAAGAAAGAAACTGAAATGGCTATTGCTAAAAGATAAGAAAATTAGAGGTCCTTGAAACTAGACTAGAAGCAAGAAAGGAATTGATAAGAGTATAAAAGGCTTCAGTCTTGCTTTTATATATACCGTCTACATAGAAGCTATGTAGTGACGTTCTATAGGACCTCCAAAAACATATTGACTTTGTACAACATGTATCTTAACTTGCAAGGTAAGTTTTTTATGTAGGTGCTACATAGTTAACTTGTTTTGTAAGCTACCAATATGTGTGGGACATGGTTAACTTGTTGACCAAGTTTCTAACCTACTAATCAAGTATAAATACATATAAAATCAAAGCAACATCTATAAAGCTTCTAAGAAGCTTTTCTAAAAGATATTATGACATTAATCTATTTTTACCTACTTCTACCTATTCATGTCACCTAGATAATAATTATAATAAATATATGTCCATGACAAAACTACATCTATGAAGATTTTTAAAAAATTTCTAAAAAATATATTAAAATTAATTTATATTTATCAATTTTTATCTACATATATAAGTAACTATTGGAATAAATGTGTATGTCTATGATATTATTCTTTCTTCTATGGATATGTTTCATAAAGAGTAGTCATTATCTTTTATAGATCTTAAAATTCTTTATCTTGATTTTGATGGATGTTTTCAATGAAAAGATTCAATCTTCTTTGCTGCATTTGTAATATTTTTTGGTGACTTCCATGTATATAAATTGAGATCATATATGTACCAATAAATAAGATATTTCAATCTATTTCAATGTTGCCTTGAATTTAAGACTTCTTCTATTTCAAACTCTTGATTATTATCCACTTTTATAGGAGGAGGTGGCATTTTTCTTCTTCTCAAGATATTCATTGTCTTATATGATTCAAAAAGAGACATGTGGAATAGGAGATGGATCTTCATAAATTCCTATAGATATAATTAATAAACAACAAGATCAACTTATTTACAAATAAAAAAAGATTCAAGCCTACAATACTTCAATTTGATACAAGGACAAGTAGTCTTGATATTGAAATAAAATAACCATATCTTATCACCTATGTTGAATTATAGTTGTTCCATGCAATAGGTATCTACATTGATCTTTTGTTGTTTTTAAGCTTTTTTTTATTGTGCATTCATTGTTGTATGTAGTTGTGACAAAAAAATTATCAAATCTTCTATCGTAAGATTATTAACTTTTAAAAAGTCAAAAGTATCTAATTATAGATAATAACCATAATTTATAAAGAAAGGTATTTTTTGAATAGAAAAATATATCAAATTATAGTATGCAAACTCTATCAATTGTAAAAGAATTATTCAATCATCTTCATGATAATTAATGATATATGTCAAATACTAATTGAATATTTGATTCACTTGTTTCATTTGTCCATCAATTTGAAGATGAAAAATCAAAGAGATCTTTATATCTACCTTTAAAATCTTTAAAATGATTCTCCAAAATCTTGATATAACTTAAGTCATTCTATCTGATATAATATCTTTTGACAATCCATGATAGCGATAAAATATTGTTAAAAATAAGCTTTGTCATTTCTTCACTTGTGATAGATTTTGTACATGATACAAAATATATCATTTTGGTAAAATGATCTACTATCACAAATATAGAATCATATAAACCTGAGATTAGAAGACGTGTGATAAAATCTATAGAAATAAAAGACCATAGTTATTCCAAATTAAATAATGGCTAAAAAAATTCATAAGATTGATGAAAAAGAATTTTTGATCTTGAACAAATATCACATGATTATAAAAAGTCTTTAATTGCCTTTTATATTTGATGCCACTAAAAATCTCTTGATATTAGCTCCAAAATCTTATTGTATCCAAAATATCCAACTATTGGAAAGTCATGACAAGCTTGAAAAATATGAAATTTTACTTTGCTTTTTAGAATATATAATTGTCCTTCAAAATATAACAGATTATTCTTAAATTTGAACTTAAAAGTATTATAAGACTTATAAGAATTATTCTTGATATCATAAATAAGAAGATCAAAGAACATATTTGATTGAATTTTTTTGATAATGATTGAATCAATAGTCAATGATAATCTTATTGCTCAAAGATGAAAATACTCTGCTTTTAAGAGAATTATCTTTTGTTGATCAAAAGCTACATCTCTTTTTTTTATATAAGATAAAAATATCTAAAAATGGCATCTCACAAATCTTCTTATATTTTGAATTGATAAATAAACTTAAAATCAAATCTTGACAAAGACATGGTCCAATGTGCTTGCTAACAATTCAAAATACATGCTCATATGAAATACTCAAGGTTTTTATGATTTGTATATACAATGATTGGAATAAAAGTACGTTCTAGAGAATGACACAATTCTTGAAATGAATCTATGATTGCAAGAAGTTCTGTGTCATAGATTTTATAATTAATCTTAATTGCTAAAAATTTCTTAGAATAAAAAGCTATCAAATGGAACTAATCATCTTCTTCCATTTGTCATAAAACAATATCCATAAGAAAGTATAATGTATCTATTTCTATGAAGAATGTTTTGGAAAAGTCAATGTAATAGAAGATTGGTGCAGAAATAAATTTTCTTTTTAGAGCATCAAATAATACCTTGGCTTTTTTATTTTATTCAAGTTTGTCTTTACAACTCAAATGTATAAATAGGATTGTAACTTGAAAAATGTTCTTAATAAAGATTCTATAATAATTAGTAAATTTCAAAAAATATCACAAATCTCTCATTATTTTTAAAATCTTTCAATCTATGATAGTCTTAACCTTATTTGGATTCATCATTAGTCTTTTATTGGAAATAATATATCCTAAAAAATCAATTTGATTAGTATAGAACATATACTTTTTTACCTTAGCATAGTATGAAATATTCACTTTTCTATCTTTTATATCTCTAAATTTTTATAACATACAATAAATATAAAATTCATATCCTTTTTTATTCTTATAATAGATTAGAATGTTATTTAAATAATAAATAAAAAAATTATCAAGAAACTCACAAAAAATATCATTCATGAGTTGCTGAAAAGAAATTGGTACGTTTATGGATCCAAAGGGTATGACATTGTATTCAAAATATCTATATCTAGTTTAAAAATCAATCTTATATTTATTTCTTTTTTTTGATGTAGACTAGATTGTATACTCCTTGTAGATCTATCTTTGTATAGATCTTTGCTTTGATTGAGTTGGTCATAAAGTTCTGAAATTAGAGATAAGATATATGTATTCTTCATGGTGATCTTTTTAAGTCTTCAATACTCTATATACATCCATAGAATTCATTTTTTTTCTTCACAAATAATATACAAGCTCTTACTAGAGATTTTAAATGGCATATGAATTTTTTAGCGAAGTTTTCATCAATGTATTCTTTTAATGTAGCCAATTCATTTTGTAATAAGCTGTAGATTTATTTGAATGGTAATTGAGCTACTTCTTGAAGATGAATTGAATAATTATAAGGTCAATATTCTTGAAGAATATTTATATTTTTTTTTTCAAAAATATCTGAGAAATTTTGATACTAGCTAGAAATACTAAATTGAAGTTAGATCTTATGTCATTAAATATTATTATGTTATAATGATCTTTAATTGATACATATAAAGGAATAATCTTATAGATAATGTCTCTAATAGATAACAAATAGCCATCTATGACTTTTTATGACATGTATAAATTTAATTTTTTTGACTAAAGATATTGCTTGTTTTTTTAACAACGTCTTGGTCTATAAAATAGGCTTAAGCTCTTAAATGTAATAATGCAAAGACTTTGTAATTTTTAGATCCTAAACAAATACCTATTGTAAAACAAAGAGAGAATAGGACCTTTATTAGATGTTGCATATGATTCAAACCGCAAGGTCTTTATTGTAGTTGAAAAAACTTGATTTTTGACATATTATCTTCTTTGGTAATTGTACTCTTTATTTTATAATTTTATTACTTCTTGAATAATAATGAGTAATGTGCTTAACTTCTTTACAATATAAGCACAAATCTTCTTCATGAAATCAAGTCTTTTTGTATTCCATAATGAATTTAAAAGATATTATATGAATTATATTAGTTCAAACCTTAATGAATAAGTTTCCAAAATCTTGGGAGTTATTATCATTACTTGATTTAAATAATCAATTGTTGCATTCCATGGCTTAAGCAATAAATTATTCTAAAGATTTTATTTTTGATATTTTTAATAACAAATCTTTGACATTATTCTTCAACCTATATCAAAATTAATTGATAAGAGCTTTGTCATTCCAATCCATGTCACAAGCAAGGTTTTGGAATTCAGTAGTATATATAGTAGTTGATTGCAATTCTTATTATAAAAATAAGAACTTAATCTCTACTCTTCTTTCTTGATCACTTTCTCCAAATATGGTAATAAATACTTCTAAGAATAGATTCAAATTATAATAGAGTCATGAAACTTTTTCTATCAATGGTACGAATGAAGAGAGAGTATTTCCAAATAGAAGTACACCTATGAATTCAACTTGAGTAAATCTATCAAGATATTAGAAGGAATACAATCTTAAATAAAGCTTGACTTGTTGCAAAAATCCTCAAAATTTTGATCTTGTTCCATCAAACTTTTTAAACATAGTAATCTTTATTCTTGTCATACTTGTAGAAGCAAAACTTCTTAGATTTGGTTATAAAGTTGATCTACTTGCTTTCTTCAATTGCACAAATTTTTGATGTAGACTTTGAACTTCTTCCATAGGCATAGGATTAATATTTCCATAATTGGCACTAGTAATGCATAAAATTTTTATTCTAAGAATGTTGACAAGTTTGTGAAGATTTGTAATAGTTGAAAACTATACTTAATTTTGCCTATTGTAACATCCATAACTTTTCCTTCTATTTCAAATAGCTTAATAAAATTTTAAATCCAATAAGAAGAGGATAATAGTAACCTCTAATATTAAATAAAAATTTCTAAAAAAAAATTTTACTTTCTTTAAGAAAAAAATTAATATTAGAAAATTTAAAAAATTATTTAAAGGTAGATAATCTATAACTTTCAAAATACAACAATAGAAGTGGAGTAATTCAATCTTTTCTAAAAAAAAGACAAAAATAATAAGTTAATACTCTTGTCAAACTATCAAGGACATGAATCTTGAAGAAAAAAAATCTCAATATACTCTTATGTCACTCAAAAAGATTAAAAAATCACTCAAAGATAATAATGTATTGAATTAAAATAATTATTGCCAAAAAACAAGAAGACTAAAAAATCTTAAAACAACAATTAGGACTAGAAAGGCATCTTGACAAGAGTGAAGAAGATTTTAGTCTTGCCTCCATATATAATTTCTAATTAGAGGTATGTGGTGATCTTCTCTAAGACCTCCAATATGTATTGACTTTATTCAATATATATTTTAACTTACAAGGCAAGTTATTTATATGTGTATCATATAAGTAACTTATTTCATAAGTTATCAACACCTATGGTACATGGTTTATTTATTGATAATGAACCATTTTTGAAATTAATTTATATTTATCTACTTCTACCTAATTATATAAGTAACTATTGGAATAAATGTATATGTTTATAACAAATAATAGTATTATAAATATTGATGTTGTTATTATTTTTTCAACTTAAGAGATATTATTTAATTCAAAAATAATAATTACATCATTATCTCAATTACAATAATATATTTGCATTGATAATATGGTAGATATATACATGTAAGGATATAGGAATAAGTTTCTTATTTTTAATGAAAATATAATTATTCAACTTCAAAGCTATGATAGTAGCATTAGCAAATCATAAAGTTTATATGAGATATATCTTATACTTTTAGATCCTATTAAAAAATACATTCTTATAGTTGTAAAGGATGTCCATTAGATTCTTGGAATACATGATATTCTATTTTGAAGCATAAATTTATGTAAGAAAAGTTACAAATTTAATTTGAATGTTAACAGTATCGATTGGATTTTGCCTTCAAATGTCTTACTCATATAAAGTATACTAGCCAATAAAGCTTACTTTATACCTTACAAGATTAAAGAAGTTTTCACAATTTTTAATTCATCTATTTTGAATTATATACTTATTGAATGGTATCAAATATTAGTACATCCTTCAATACATATAATAAAAAAGGTAAAGCAGATGAATAATATTAAAGAATTAAAATTCAAAAGAAAGAAGGATAAAATATCTATATGTGAATCATGCACTATTGGCAAGATCCATAAGCAACCTTTTCCATACAAGCACAAGCATATCAATGGTATTTTAGATATAGTAATATCTAACATTGATTATTTTCATATAGCAAGCTTTGGTGGCATAAAATAATTAGTTGTGTGAATTGATGGATATTCTAATTATTCTAGCCTTGCATTTCTTCAAACTAAGGACTAATTACATGTTGCTCATAAGACTTGTGAAGTAGAGTCATAAAAAAGAAATAAAAGAAAAATAAAAATAAAAATAAAATTATTAATCAAGGTACTAAATTTTTATATAATAAGCTTGGTTTTGATTTGAAAGTTGAAGATATTTGATACATGATCACTCTTATGTATACATATGGAATTTTTGGCATAGCAAAGTGTATAATATAGACTATTTTTGAAGGAATACAAGTACTTTTAGATGATATTAAGTTGGATCATGAATATTAAACATTTATAGAAAAATTTGTAACTTATATTTACACTTGTGTTTTACTTATAAGACTTAGTGGTAAGACACAATATAAAGATTTTTATAGTAAAAACCTTCTCTTCAAAATACTCATTGTTTTGGTTTTTTTATTGATATTATAAAATATATATATATATATATATATATATATATATATATATATATATATATTAAAAGCTTGATGTAAAGGCAAAAAAGGGTACTTTTGTTAGATATTCAAAACTGGCAAAAGAATATGAGGTTTTTCTATCCAAGGAGAAAAAAATGATTCTTAATTAAGATGTGATTCTTTTTAATAACAAAGATGAGTTACTTGATGAACTACCAATTTTTCAAGAAAAAATTAGAAAAGATAAGAATCATAGAAATATTCTTAATTTACTATATTTTCAATATGTAAGTAAATTAGAAATATTTCAATCTCAAGCCTTAAGACTACATATGCATGATGGATTGGACAAAAAAACAACTGAAGAAGATGGATTGCATGCCTTGAAAAATAGTGGGATGTATCGCACACCTTGAAAAATAGTAGGATATATTACACACCTTAAAAAAAAGACAATTATTTTATTTGAAGGAATAATAATTTATCAATTAAAATAGTGGATATGATTTATGTTGATGAATATAAAAAACTTGAGACTATGTCTAGGACATGAATCTTGAAGAAAGAGAATCCTCAATACACTCTTCTATCATTGAAGAAAATTAGAAAGTCACTCAAAAGGTGATGTAATATTAACTACAATGGTTATTGTCAAAAACAAGAAGACTAAAAAGTCTTGAAACAAGACTAAGACTAGAAAGGTGTTGACAAGAGTGAAGAAGGCTTCACTCTTGCCTCCATATATACTATCTAACTAAGAGCTACGTGGCAATGTTCTATAGGACCTCCAACATGTCTTGACTTTGTTAGCCATATGTCTTATCTTGTAAGACAAGTTATCTATGTATATGCCACGTAGTTGGCTTGTTTCACAAGCTATTATACTAACATAACTTGTTCCACAAGCTACCAATACATGGTTAGTTTTTTGACCAAGTTTCTAACCTATAAACATATCTAAAGTCAAAACCGCATCTATAAAGCTTCTAAGAAGCTATTCTAAAAGACTTTATGAAATTATTCTATATTTATCTACTTCTATTTAATTATATAAGTAACTATTGATGTAAATGTATATGCCCCTGATAATATTTCCCCCTTCTAAGGACGAGTTCCACGAGGAGCAATCTTCATATGTTGAAGAAGTCCAAGATGCAATGAATTATATTTACTACATACTCCGATCTTTGCTCTCTTCGAAGATGGTTGATAGGTCCTTTCAACCATTTATAGTGTCTCATACCAGAGTAAAAAGACCATCCTATTATTTGGTCATTGTTGAGGCCTTCATAACTTCTTTCAAATAAAACATTTGGAACACCGTCAAGAGTTGTTCCTACCTCTAATAAAATCACTAAACATCAGGAGTCTCTTCGAAGGTTGTGATACCAAACACGTTGTATCTCGCCATCTATTTGAAGAATGACATGTCTTTCTTGAGGATCTTCATCTCGATTCTATGGTCTTGAACGTTGTGACAATTGCAATGTCTCGTCTAGTCAGTCCGCAAATGAAAGCTCTTGAATTGAATCTACTGGTTATTGGTGCTCCATCTCATCACAAATACACAAAAGCTACAATGAAAGATAGAAGGTAGAATGTTATTTTCTTTTGATCTTATTTCTTTTATAGCAAAGATTTGCTATTCTTCATCTTAGTTTTGATAGATGTCGTTGATGAAAGACTTCAACTTTCTTTACTGCATTTGTAAGATTCTTTGATGGCTCACATGTGCATTCACTAATATCATATCTGAGCCAATAAATAAGATATTCCAACCTATTTTGGCACCACCTTGAGTCTAAGACTTCTTCCACCTTAAACTCTTGGTTATTATCTACTTCTATAAGAGGAGGTGGCATTTGTCTTCTTCTCAAGATATTCTTTGTCTTATACGGCTCCAAAAGAGATATGTAAAATATAAGGTGGATCTTCGTAGACTCTCGTAGATATAATCAATAGATAAGAGGATTGATTTATTCACGAAAAGAAAAATGTCTCAGCCTATGATAATCTAATTTATCACAAGGACGAATAGTCTTGATATTACGATGAAGTAACTATACCTTATCACCCATATTATATTGTAGTTGCTCCTTGCAATAGACATCTGTGTTGGTCTTTTGTTGTTCTTGAGCTTCCTTTAAGTGTATCTTCATTGTTGTATGTAGCTCTAACAAGCGATTTACTAAATCTTCCATCGCAGGATTATCAACTTTTGAAAAATTAAAAGTATAAAGACATGGATGATAACCATAATTGGCAAAGAAAGATAATTATTCAATAGAAGAATGTACCAAATTATTATATGCAAACTCTACCAATGGTAAAAGAATTGTCCAATCATCTTGATAATAGTTGATGGTACATCTCAAATATTGCTCCAGAACTTAATTTATCCGTTCTATTTGTCCATCAGTTTGAGGATGAAAAGCTGAAGAAAGCTTTATATCCACCTTTAGAATCTTGAATAGGATTCTTTAGAATCTTGATACAAATTGAGTCCCCTATTTGATATAATATCCTTTGGCAATCCATGATAGCAATAGATATTATCAATAAAAAGCTTAGCTATTTCTTCACCTATGATAGATTTTGTACATGGTACTAAATGTGGCATCTTAGTAAAATGATCTACTATCACAAATATAGAGTCATAAGAACCTGAGATTGAAAGATCCGTGATGAAATCCATAGAAACAGAAGACCATAGATTGTTTTGGAATGGGTAACGGCTAAAGAAGTCTATAAGGTCGATGATGAGGAGTTTTTGATCTTAAGAAAATATCAAAAAGATTGTACAAATTCTTTAATTTTCTTTCATATTTACAGCCACCAAAAATCCCTAGATATTAATTCCAAAGTTTTATTGTACCTAAAATGTCCTGCTGTTGAAAAGTCATGACGAGCTTGAAAAACATATAATCGAGCTTCACCTTTTGGAACATATAGGTATGCTTTGAAATATAATAGATTATTCTTGAATTCAAACTTGGAAGTATCATGAGACTTAGAGGAAGTATCCTTGATATCCTGAATAAGAAGATTAGAGGACATGCTTGATTGAATTTGCTTCACAAATATTGAATCAAATGTCAATGTTGATTTTATAGCTTGAAGATGAAAATGCTCAAGCTTCAAGAGAATGATCTTTGTTGATCAAAAGATTCATCTTCTTCTTTTGGTGCAAGATAAGAACGTCTATAAAGAGCATCTGATAGACCTTGTTGTTTTTTGGATCGATAAGTGATCTTGAAATTGAATCTAGATAAACATATGTTCCAATGGATTTGACGACAATTCAAGACATGTGTTGATATAAAGTACTCGAGGTTCTTATGGTCTGTATACACGATAAGTGGACTTGAAGTGCCTTCTAGATAATAATGCCATTCTTCAAATGAATCCACGATTGCAATGAGCTCTTTATCATGGATCCCATAATTAATCTCGGCTGCTGAAAATTTTCTCGAATGGAAAGCTCTTAGGTGGAGTTTGTCATTTGTTCCCATTTGTAACAACACGGCATCTATAGCAAAATTTGACATGTCCGTTTCCATAAAAAATGCCTTATATAAGTCAACACAATATAAGATTGGTGTAGAAATAAATTCTTTTTTTAAAGCATCAAATAATACTTTTGCTTCTTTATTCCACTTAAGTTTGTCTTAATAAGTCAAACGTATAAGTGGAGCTGCAACTTGAGAGAAATTCTTGATGAAGATTCAATAGTAATTAGCAAAGCCCAAAAAGTATTGCACATCTCATACTGTTCTTGAAATCTTCCAATCTATGATAATTTAAACCTTCTTAGGCTCCATCATAAGATATTTGTTGGAAATGATGTACCCTAAAAAGTCAACTCAAGTAGTATAGAATACATATTTTTTCAACTTGGTATATAATCTTGCATCTCTAAGTTTCTATAACACGTGACAAACATGAAGTTCATATTTTTCTGTATTGTTAGAATAGATTAGAATATCGTCTAAATAGCAGACAATGAAATCATCTAAAAACTCACAAAAAACATCATTCATAAGATGTTGAAAAGTGGCCGGTGCATTTGTGAGTCCAAAAGGCATGACATTATATTCAAAATATCCATATCTAGTTTGAAAAGTAATCTTTCATTCATCTCTTTCTTCAATACGAACTAAGTTGTATGCTCTTTGTAGATCTATTTTGGTATAGATCCTTACTTAATTGAGTTGGTCAAGAAGTCTTGAAATTAAAAGCAAAGGATACCTATTTTTGATGGTGATCTTGTTGAGTCCTCGATAATCCACACACATTCACAGAGATTTATCTTTCTTCTTCACAAATAAGATAGGAGCCCGGACTATAGATTTAGAATGGCATATGAAGTTCTTTGCCAAATTCTCATTAATATACTCCTATAATGCAACCAACTCATTCTGCGATAAGCTATAGATTGGTCTGAATGGTGGTTGAGCTCCTTCTTGCAAATCAATTGAACAATCATAAAGTCGATGCCTAGGGAGAATATCTATATTTTTTTTTTCAAAAACGTCTTAGAATTCTTGATATTGCTTAGGAATACCACTCGATGTTGTTTCACCATTAGAAATAGATATAGCATATATAGCAAAAGATGATTATTCTTTTGCAGCATGCATGAAAGCTTTTTCATCTATTAGTAAAGGTTTGGATGTACTGGACTTATATACTTTTATTTTGCCAACGCGATCTTCGATTATACTATCAAAAAAGTTAAGGTTAGAAGAAATCCAATCTATTTGAGGGTTATATTTTTCTAGCCATATTAATCCTAAAATAACCCGATTAGAGGAAGATTTTATTATATTAAATAATAATACGCTTTTATGATCTTTAATTTCTATATCTAAAGGAATAGTTTCATGGATAACATTTCCAAAAGACAATGAATGACCATCTATGACTTCTACATGTACGGATTTAACTTTCTTCACTAAATGTATTTTTTATTTTTGGTAAAATCTTCATCTATAAAATATGCTAAGGCTCGTGAATCTAACAAAAGAAAGACTTTGTGATTATTAGGTCCTAAATATACTTCTATTATAAAACAAGGTGAGGGGTCTGAAGAGAGAATAGGACCTTTACTCGGTGTTGCACATGATTCCAACTGCACGGTCCTTATTATAGTTGCAGAAAATCATTTTCCGACACATTATCTTCTTTGGTAATTGTACTCCTCATTTTGTAATTGTGTTGCTTCTTTGGACAATATTAAGCAGTGTACTTAGCTTCTTCATAATATAAATACAACCTATCTTAGCAACGTCAAGTCTTTTTTTGCTTCGTGAAAGGTTTAAAACATATCATATCAATTTGTATTAGTTTCGGCTTTGACAAATATGTTTCAAAAAACTTGAGAGCTATTGCCATTACTTGACTTATTCCTCTCCAACAAAATCTTTGTTCTTGATGCCTTTCAAATAAACAATTGTCGCATATAATGGCTTGAGTAATAAATTATTTCAAAGATTCTTCTTTTGACATTATTAATAACAAATCTTTGATGCTATCGTTCAATCCATATCAAAATTGATTGATAAGTGCTTTCTTGTTTCAGTCCACATCGCAAGCAAGATTTTAGAATTCAACAGTATATATAGTGGCTGATCGTGATTCATGTCGTAAAGATAAAAGTTTGGTCGAAGCTACTCGTTCTCGATCACTTTCTCCAAATGTGATTGTAAACACTTCTAGGAATGAATTCAAATCATAAAAGAGTCATGAATCTTTTTCTATTAAAGGTGCAAACCAAGAGAGAACACTTCTTGATAATAGAGCACCTATAAATCCGACTTGGGTAAATCCATCAAGATATTGGAAAGGATGCAACCTTAGATAGAACTTGATTTCTTGCAAAAATCCTAAAAATTTTGATTTTGTTCCATCAAACTTCTCAAGCATACTAATCCTTGTCCTTGTCATAATTGTAGAAGCAAAACTCTCTGGATTTGGTTGTGACGTTGATCTACTTGCTTCTTTCAACTACACAACATCTTGCCGCAGACTCTGAACTTCTTTCATAGGCATAGGTATAGTACTTCCATGATTTACATTAGAAATATGTGAGATTTTTACTCTTAGAGTGTTGACAAACTCATGAAGATCTGCTATAGTTACAAATCTATTCTCACTTCCATTGAGAGTAGCATCCATAATCTTTTCTTCCATATACAACTCAAACGAATTCAAAAGTTAAATTAGATGAGGATAATCTGTAACCTCTAAAAATAAATCCCACAAAGAGGAGTAATCCACTTTCTTTAAAGAAAAGATCAATGTTAAAAAACATGATTTTTTGTTTAAAGGTAAGTAGTCCACAACCTTCAAAACACAACAATAGAAGTGGAGTAAGCCATTCACTTCTAAAACAAGACAGAAACAATATATTAGCACTCTTGTTAAATTGTCAAGGACATGAATCTCGAAGAAAGAGAATCCTTAATATACTCTTTTATCACTGAAGAGAACTAGAAAGTCACTCAAAAGGTGATGTAATATTAACTAGAATGGCTATTGCTAAAAACAAGAAGACTAAAAAGTCTTGAAACAAGACTAAGACTAGAAAGGCGTTGATAAGAGTGAAGAAGGCTTCACTCTTGCTTCCATACATATTATCTAACTAAGATATACATGGCAATATCCTATAGGACCTCCAACATGTCTTGACTTTATTAGCCACATGTCTTATCTTACAAGGCAAGTTGTGTATGTATGTGCCACGTAGTTGACTTGTTTCACAAGCTACTATATTGAGATAACTTGTTTCACAAGCTACCAATATATGGTTAGCTTTTCAACTAAGTTTCTAACCTACAAATACATCTAAAGTCAAAACCACATCTATGAAGCTTCTAGGAAGCTTTTCTAAAAGACTTTATGAAATTATTCTATATTTATCTACTTTTATTCAATCATATAAGTAACTATTGAAATAAATGTATATGTCCATAACAGACTATTGAACAAACTATGAATCTATTTCATCTTTTTACAAAGAATAGAATCATGCTATAAAAAGAAATTTTGATTCTTTGAAAGATCATAATATATGGAAATTTTTATTTTTATTCAATAGTATCAAGGTAGTGGATTCAAAATGGATTTTTTTTTAAAAAAAAATTAATATAAATAGCTTCATTGATTTTTTTAAAGTATGATTAGTTGCAAAAGATTTTATTTAGATGAAGGATCTTGATTACTCAGAAGCTTTTGCATCAGTTGCTTGTCTTATAATAATTTACATATTTATTGAAATTGAGGCTACCCTTAATTAAAATATGTTGTAATTTGATGTCAATTCAGTTTTTTAAATAATAAACTTAATATATATATATATATATGAAAATTTCAAAAAATTTGGAAGTTCCATTGAAACATGAAAGTAAGGTGTTACAATTGCTAAAGACTTCATATGATTTGAAGCGATTTAGATATAGATGAAATGAGAGTGTGGTTAAATATTTATTGAATCTTGACTCTTATTTATGCACAATGTATATTGAGGGACTAATCTTTGCACTAATTATTTATGTCAATAATGTACTTACTGATAGTAAGAACTTTGAAATCTTTATGAAATGCAAGGATGAATTGCATAAATGCTATAAGATAAAAAAAAAAACCTTAGTTAACCTAATAATTTTCTTTGCATTGATTTTTTACAAGATAAAAAAAATGATAATATTAATTTGAATCAAACTAAGTACATTTGTAAAAATTTTGAAGGATTTGAGATGAAAGTTGTAAAGGTAGTTGCTACACTAATGGTACAAGGTTATCTCACTAAATATAAGAATGATAATCTTTTAGATGCAAAAGATGTAAAGTTTATCAAAAGATATCAAATTTGTTATTATACCTTACAAATGATATAAGATATAATATTATATTTGCTTATCAATATTTTACTCAATACATGATACATCCATATATTTTGCATTGGTAAGGAATGAAATGAATATTTTATTATTTACAAAGAATAAAAGTTTTGATATTAGAGTATAGATGGAATATATATATATATATATATATATATATATATATATGTATATATATGACTTATAGGCTACATTGATATAAATAGAGGAGGTTATGTAGAGACGTACTATTCAATAAGAGGTTATACTTTTATATTAGGTCAATGCAATTTTCACTTGATTAAATAAGAAGCAACCTTTAATTTTTGTTTTGTCAATAGAAGTAAAATATGTAACTTTGGTTGCTATAGCAAGAGAGATTTTTTGGCTTTACAAAGTACTTAAGAATTATTACATTCTTGAGTTTGAAATGATTAACTTTATTTATAAAGATAATCAGATTGCCATTGCTATTGCCAAAAATAGCATACTATGGTTGTACAAAGAATTGAAATACAAAACATTATTTTATTAGGCAATGTGTGGAGAAAGAACAAATTGGTTTAGAATATTGTTCTACAAAGTAGATAGTAACAAATATCTTTATAAAACATTTTCGTAGAGATAAGTTTTTAACTTTCAGAAATATGTTAGATCTTGTTAGAGTATAAAACTAAGTCCCACTTTTGGAGGAGGAGTGTTGAATATTCCATATTTTATGTATCAAAAGTTATGACTTATCCAATGCACAACAAAGATCTCAAAGATACTTCTTCTTTGGTTTTTGATGTTGTATTGTGACGCAACTATATGATAAAAATATAATCAAAAATAAAATTATAATTAAATATCTAATTATCTTGATTCAATAATAATTTAAGATATTTAAATATATCTTTTATAAGAGCCTCTTAGTTTATTTTCTTATCTTAATAGTTAGTAGGTTAAAGGTTGGTTAGTAATTTTATCTTTTAGGCTGCAGCGACTCTTTTATTGCTTTAAAAAGACCATAAATTAATAAAATTAGATTAAAAGAGATAAATAATTATCTTGGTTGAATACTATTGTTAAGTTGAAGGTAGGATTGGACTAAAAAAATCCCTAAGATAGGTTAGCTTGATACCTGAGGATCAACCATTTATGAAACAAGGTCAAATCAGACCTCTAGCCACTAAAACGACAACCCAAGGTAAAATAGGATTTTATTCGAAGATCAATGATTAGAATTTAAAGCTAGCTTAGAGCTTATTTTGATAGGATTTGTTGGAATTTGAAAATTATTGTTAAAAGTCAAGGTTTGTGTTGACAACTTGGAATTTATGCAATATAATTAAAACTAGTACTTTTGACTAGTTCGTAAAATTGGAATCATATCTATAATTTAAAATTTGAAAGTCCTTGGTTAATTAGATGTGCTAAGTGTATGTAAATATTTACAAAAATCTAATAGTATAATTGAGAGATATCTGAATTTTGGTACAAGAAGATACTAGAAATTGGCAGTTTGAGGTTGAGTAGGATTCCTATGATATCCAAAGATCTTCTAATCAAATCAAAGTGAAATTTGGCATGGTATTAGAAGACTTAAAGATCAAGCTACATACCAATTTTGAGTTAAAATCAATAATTGAAGAAGGAGAAATCATTACTGAAACATTTGCATCAACTTTCAAGTTGGGAGCTAAGTAACATCATTGTGATTTTTGGATGTTTTCTCACGATTTGTAAGTTGGATTGGAGTGAATTCTTTTTAAGCATATAGAAGACTTATAGTAGGATTTGTGTGCAAAATTTTGCTCCAAGTGGATAATTAGATTATGAGCTACAACTTAATAAAGCTTACTAATTAGGATTAGTACTTGCAAAGAAAATTTAAAATTGCCTAATTATGAAAGTAATAAGGCAATTGGAGTTTATGTATGGTTGAGATTACTTAGAAGACTATTTTTGAGTACTTTCTATTAGATTTAAGCACTTTTTAATTAAAATTCAAATTACATTCTTTTAATAAGGATAAAACATATAAGAATTCTTGGGTATTTATAAAACACAATTTCACCTTCCATATCTAGATGCCCAATGCATTCCCAAACAAGACAATACATAATACGACACAATAACATTCTCATTTGTAATAGAATGATATTCATCTAATTTTGTAACACCATCACTAAAGCCAAAGCATGCTAAAAATATGTTCTTTTGTGAACTTTGCCAACACAAATCCCAAAGGCTAGGAATTTTGTAGTAAGAAGTATCTATATCTATTATGCTTGAGATGAATAAGGATACAAAAGAGCAAGCTGACAACATACAATAAGATCACTGAAACTTTTTAAAGACACTATCATGAGATGATCCCCAGGGCATGAGAAGACATTCCACATTTATTTATTTTCTTTATTTTTATTTATTTTTATTTTTACAGTATTCTCTTACACCTTCCTTCTACTAGAATAAGCATTTCACTTCACATGATCGAAATCCATACTCGAGATGTACTGAACCCTCCCCAAATTCACCATGCTAGAGTAAACGAGCTTTGAATTTTTGATTCAGTCGGAGTTAAGAACTACTGGAAGGACACATTCCACTTCTTTCAACGAATGACGTATTCCACTGTCATGAGCTCTCACGGCACACACACACCGCACACAAGCGTACGACTACTCATCACAGTAATATTGTGCACCCAGATGTTCTTTGCTCTAAACCCGTCGTTTCCGACTAGAAGGCGCAAGAGACTCGGAACCGCTCCTGCTCTCGCTCTCCCCCACGCGAAAGGCGCATCGTCCTCCATGCATCCCGGCGTCCCTTTCGATGCCCATCCAACGGACATGAAGACATTCCCTTTGGGCACGCCGACACCTAACACGTCATACCAGGACTCGCTATCAAACTTCAAGGGGCTGCTGCGCTGCCACAACCAGCACCAGAAATTCAGCTGGGACGGTGCCCTAAACTAGACACGTCATCCCTGCATGCAAGAATGTGCGCTGGTCGGTCACCTGCATTCCGTCCTTCTCATAATAAAAACTGAGTGGAGGAGCATGGATCCGTGGGAATCGGTCAATATATGTACACCGCGGATCCCGATAAGAAAACACCCCCCACCTCGCCCGCCACTGTCCATTCCCTACGTTATTCCGATTTGAATAATAGCTCAAATTTAACAACCACTCTCATTACCTCACCTTTTTATTCTATTCTCTTTTCGTTATATATATATATATATATATGTATATATGTGTGCCTTTCGTTCAGGAACCATTCCTCTAATCAATTAATTTCTTGCAATGGCTTCCTTCATTCTTTGATCAGATTCGCTTTACTTACCTAATGTTGTTTTTTGTTTTTTAATGTCTTGTATAATTTTTAAAATTTACTAATGCCACCACAAATCACAATTCACTCAATTTTTTTTTTTTTTTAGTTTTTTCTATTCTAAAAAAAAATATATCTATTAATATTCATAATATGATTAGTTTTTTTAATCAAATCATTTAGAAAATAAATGAAATTTTAATTAAAATAAGTTATTGGTGGTAGAAGCCAAAATTATGATGATATGTGGATGGATGGCAAATCGTAGTAATAGTACCAAAAAATAAAGTAGCATTAGCAAAATCTAATATATATATATATATATATATATTGGTCAAAACATGAACAAATGAAAGACAACATAGTTACATCTCTAAGAATATTCTTGGTCTGAAAACAATATTTTCATATCCACAACTACATTAGGGGATTCAAATATGGCACTTTTGCAAAACCAAATAACTAAGATTCAATACTTGATATTTCCATGATCACTTCTAATATGAAATCCAACATATCATTATTTTAACTTTTTTCTAAAACAAAAGCATTGCAAAATCAAATAACTAAGATTCAATACTTGATATTTCAATGATCACTTCTAATATCAAATCGAACATATCATTATTTTAACTTTTTTCTAAAACAAAAGCATTGCAAAATCAAATAACTAAGATTCAAGACTTGATATTTCCATGATCACTTCTAATATCAAATCCAACATATCATTATTTTAACTTTTTTCTAGAACAAAAGCATTGCAAAATCAAATAACTAAGATTCAATACTTGATATTTCCATGATCACTTCTAATATCAAATCCAACATATCATTATTTTAACTTTTTTCTAAAACAAAAGCATTGCAAAATCAAATAACTAAGATTCAATACTTGATATTTCCATGATCACTTCTAATATCAAATCCGACATATCCTTATTTTAACTTTTTTCTAAAACAAAAGCATTGCAAAATCAAATAACTAAGATTCAATACTTGATATTTCCATGATCACTTCTAATATCAAATCCAACATATCATTATTTTAACTTTTTTCTAAAACAAAAGCATTGCAAAATCAAATAACTAAGATTCAATACTTGATATTTCCATGATCACTTCTAATATCAAATCCAACATATCATTATTTTAACTTTTTTCTAAAACAAAAGCATTGCAAAATCAAATAACTAAGATTCAATACTTGATATTTCCATAATCACTTCTAATATCAAATCCAACATATCAATATTTTAACTTTTTTCTAAAACAAAAGCATTGCAAAATCAAATAACTAAGATTCAATACTTGATATTTCCATGATCACTTCTAGTTTCAAATCCAAAATATCATTATTTTACCTTTTTTCTAAAACAAAAGCATTGCAAAATCAAATAACTAAGATTCAATACTTGATATTTCCATGATCACTTCTAATATCAAATCCGACATATCCTTATTTTAACTTTTTTCTAAAACAAAAGCATTGCAAAATTAAATATCTAAGATTCAATACTTGATATTTCCATGATCACTTCTAATATCAAATCCAACATATCATTATTTTAACTTTATTCTAAAACAAAACCATTGCAAAATCAAATAACTAAGATTCAATACTTGATATTTCCATGATCACTTCTAATATCAAATCCGACATATCATTATTTTAACTTTTTTCTAAAACAAAAGCATTGCAAAATCAAATAACTAAGATTCAATACTTGATATTTCCATGATCAATTCTAATATCAAATCCAACATATCATTATTTTAACTTTTTTCTAAAACAAAAGCATTGCAAAATCAAATAACTAAGATTTAATACTTGATATTTCCATGATCACTTCTAATATCAAATCCATTAAATCATTATTTTAATTTTTTTCTAAAACAAAAGCATTGCAAAATCAAATAACTAAGATTCAATACTTGATATTTCCATGATCACTTCTAATATCAAATCCAACATATCAATATTTTAACTTTTTTCTAAAACAAAAGCATTGCAAAATCAAATAACTAAGATTCAATACTTAGTATTTCCATGATCACTTCTAATATCAAATCCAACATATCATTATTTTAACTTTTTTCTAAAACAAAAACATTGCAAAATCAAATAACTAAGATTCAATACTTGATATTTCCATGATCACTTCTAATATCAAATCCAACATATCATTATTTTAACTTTTTTCTAAAACAAAAGCATTGCAAAATCAAATAACTAAGATTCAATACTTGATATTTCCATGATCACTTCTAATATCAAATCCAACATATCATTATTTTAACTTTTTTCTAAAACAAAAGCATTCTAAAATCAAATAACTAAGATTCAATACTTGATATTTGCATGATCACTTCTAACATCAAATCCAACATATCATTATTTTAATTTTTTTCTAAAACAAAAGCATTGCAAAATCAAATAATTAAGATTCAATACTTCATATTTCCATGATCACTTCTAATATCAAATCCAACATATCAATATTTTAACTTTTTTCTAAAACAAAAGCATTGCAAAATCAAATAACTAAGATTCAATACTTGATATTTCCATGATCACTTCTAATATCAAATCCAACATATCATTATTTTAACTTTTTTCTAAAACAAAAGCATTGCAAAATCAAATAACTAAGATTCAATACTTGATGTTTCCATGATCACTTCTAATATCAAATCCAACATATCAATATTTTAACTTTTTTCTAAAACACAAGCATTGCAAAATCAAATAACTAAGATTCAATACTTGATATTTCCATGATCACTTCTAATATCAAATCCAACATATCATTATTTTAACTTTTTTCTAAAACAAAAACAATGCAAAATCAAATAACTAAGATTCAATACTTGATATTTCCATGATCACGTCTAATATCCAATCCAACATATCATTATTTTAACTTTTTTCTAAAACAAAAGCATTCTAAAATCAAATAACTAAGATTCAATACTTGATATTTCCATGATCTCTTCTAACATCAAATCCAACATATCATTATTTTAATTTTTTTCTAAAACAAAAGCATTGCAAAATCAAATAACTAAGATTCAATACTTGATATTTCCATGATCACTTCTAATATCAAATCCAACATATCAATATTTTAACTTTTTTCTAAAACAAAAGCATTGCAAAATCAAATAACTAAGATTCAATACTTGATATTTCCATGATCACTTCTAATATCAAATCCAACATATCATTATTTTAACTTTTTTCTAAAACAAAAGCATTGCAAAATCAAATAACTAAGATTCAATACTTGATATTTCCATGATCACTTATAATATCAAATCCAACATATCATTATTTTAACTTTTTTCTAAAACAAAAGCATTGCAAAATCAAATAACTAAGATTCAATACTTGATATTTCCATGATCACTTCTAATATCAAATCCAACATATCATTATGTTAACTTTTGTCTAAAACAAAAGCATTGCAAAATCAAATAACTAAGATTCAATACTTGATATTTCCATGATCACTTCTAATATCAAATCCAACATATCATTATTTTAACTTTTTTCTAAAACAAAAGCATTGCAAAATCAAATAACTATGATTCAATACTTGATATTTCCATGATCACTTCTAATATCAAATCCAACATATCATTATTTTAACTTTTTTCTAAAACAAAAACATTGCAAAATCAAATAACTAAGATTCAATACTTGATATTTCCATGATCACTTCTAATATCAAATCCAACATATCATTATTTTAACTTTTTTCTAAAACAAAAGCATTGCAAAATCAAATAACTAAGATTCAATACTTGATATTTCCATGATCACTTCTAATATCAAATCCAACATATCATTATTTTAACTTTTTTCTAAAACAAAAGCATTCTAAAATCAAATAACTAAGATTCAATACTTGATATTTGCATGATCACTTCTAACATCAAATCCAACATATCATTATTTTAATTTTTTTCTAAAACAAAAGCATTGCAAAATCAAATAATTAAGATTCAATACTTCATATTTCCATGATCACTTCTAATATCAAATCCAACATATCAATATTTTAACTTTTTTCTAAAACAAAAGCATTGCAAAATCAAATAACTAAGATTCAATACTTGATATTTCCATGATCACTTCTAATATCAAATCCAACATATCATTATTTTAACTTTTTTCTAAAACAAAAGCATTGCAAAATCAAATAACTAAGATTCAATACTTGATGTTTCCATGATCACTTCTAATATCAAATCCAACATATCAATATTTTAACTTTTTTCTAAAACACAAGCATTGCAAAATCAAATAACTAAGATTCAATACTTGATATTTCCATGATCACTTCTAATATCAAATCCAACATATCATTATTTTAACTTTTTCCTAAAACAAAAACAATGCAAAATCAAATAACTAAGATTCAATACTTGATATTTCCATGATCACGTCTAATATCCAATCCAACATATCATTATTTTAACTTTTTTCTAAAACAAAAGCATTCTAAAATCAAATAACTAAGATTCAATACTTGATATTTCCATGATCACTTCTAATATCAAATCCAACATATCATTATTTTAACTTTTTCCTAAAACAAAAACAATGCAAAATCAAATAACTAAGATTCAATACTTGATGTTTCCATGATCACTTCTAATATCAAATCCAACATATCAATATTTTAACTTTTTTCTAAAACACAAGCATTGCAAAATCAAATAACTAAGATTCAATACTTGATATTTCCATGATCTCTTCTAACATCAAATCCAACATATCATTATTTTAATTTTTTTCTAAAACAAAAGCATTGCAAAATCAAATAACTAAGATTCAATACTTGATATTTCCATGATCACTTCTAATATCAAATCCAACATATCAATATTTTAACTTTTTTCTAAAACAAAAGCATTGCAAAATCAAATAACTAAGATTCAATACTTGATATTTCCATGATCACTTCTAATATCAAATCCAACATATCATTATTTTAACTTTTTTCTAAAACAAAAGCATTGCAAAATCAAATAACTAAGATTCAATACTTGATATTTCCATGATCACTTATAATATCAAATCCAACATATCATTATTTTAACTTTTTTCTAAAACAAAAGCATTGCAAAATCAAATAACTAAGATTCAAGACTTGATATTTCCATGATCACTTCTAATATCAAATCCAACATATCATTATGTTAACTTTTGTCTAAAACAAAAGCATTGCAAAATCAAATAACTAAGATTCAATACTTGATATTTCCATGATCACTTCTAATATCAAATCCAACATATCATTATTTTAACTTTTTTCTAAAACAAAAGCATTGCAAAATCAAATAACTAAGATTCAATACTTGATATTTCCATGATCACTTCTAATATCAAATCCAACATATCATTATTTTAACTTTTTCCTAAAACAAAAACATTGCAAAATCAAATAACTAAGATTCAATACTTGATATTTCCATGATCACTTCTAATATCAAATCCAACATATCATTATTTTAACTTTTTTCTAAAACAAAAGCATTGCAAAATCAAATAACTAAGATTCAATACTTGATATTTCCATGATCACTTCTAATATCAAATCCAACATATCATTATTTTAACTTTTTTCTAAAACAAAAGCATTCTAAAATCAAATAACTAAGATTCAATACTTGATATTTGCATGATCACTTCTAACATCAAATCCAACATATCATTATTTTAATTTTTTTCTAAAACAAAAGCATTGCAAAATCAAATAATTAAGATTCAATACTTCATATTTCCATGATCACTTCTAATATCAAATCCAACATATCAATATTTTAACTTTTTTCTAAAACAAAAGCATTGCAAAATCAAATAACTAAGATTCAATACTTGATATTTCCATGATCACTTCTAATATCAAATCCAACATATCATTATTTTAACTTTTTTCTAAAACAAAAGCATTGCAAAATCAAATAACTAAGATTCAATACTTGATGTTTCCATGATCACTTCTAATATCAAATCCAACATATCAATATTTTAACTTTTTTCTAAAACACAAGCATTGCAAAATCAAATAACTAAGATTCAATACTTGATATTTCCATGATCACTTCTAATATCAAATCCAACATATCATTATTTTAACTTTTTCCTAAAACAAAAACAATGCAAAATCAAATAACTAAGATTCAATACTTGATATTTCCATGATCACGTCTAATATCCAATCCAACATATCATTATTTTAACTTTTTTCTAAAACAAAAGCATTCTAAAATCAAATAACTAAGATTCAATACTTGATATTTCCATGATCTCTTCTAACATCAAATCCAACATATCATTATTTTAATTTTTTTCTAAAACAAAAGCATTGCAAAATCAAATAACTAAGATTCAATACTTGATATTTCCATGATCACTTCTAATATCAAATCCAACATATCAATATTTTAACTTTTTTCTAAAACAAAAGCATTGCAAAATCAAATAACTAAGATTCAATACTTGATATTTCCATGATCACTTCTAATATCAAATCCAACATATCATTATTTTAACTTTTTTCTAAAACAAAAGCATTGCAAAATCAAATAACTAAGATTCAATACTTGATATTTCCATGATCACTTATAATATCAAATCCAACATATCATTATTTTAACTTTTTTCTAAAACAAAAGCATTGCAAAATCAAATAACTAAGATTCAAGACTTGATATTTCCATGATCACTTCTAATATCAAATCCAACATATCATTATTTTAACTTTTGTCTAAAACAAAAGCATTGCAAAATCAAATAACTAAGATTCAATACTTGATATTTCCATGATCACTTCTAATATCAAATCCAACATATCAATATTTTAACTTTTTTCTAAAACAAAAGCAATACAAAATCAAATAACTAAGATTCAATACTTGATATTTCCATGATCTTTTCTAACATCAAATCCAACATATCATTATTTTAATTTTTTTCTAAAACAAAAGCATTGCATAATCAAATAACTAAGATTCAATACTTGATATTTCCATGATCACTTCTAATATCAAATCCAACATATCAATATTTTAACTTTTTTCTAAAACAAAAGCATTGCAAAATCAAATAACTAAGATTCAAGACTTGATATTTCCATGATCACTTCTAATATCAAATCCAACATATCATTATTTTAACTTTTTTCTAAAACAAAAGCATTGCAATATCAAATAACTAAGATTCAAGACTTGATATTTCCATGATCACTTCTTATATCAAATCCAATATATCATTATTTTAACTTTTTTCTAAAACAAAAGCATTGCAAAATCAAATAACTAAGATTCAATACTTGATATTTCCATGATCACTTCTAATATTAAATCCAACATATCATTATTTTAACTTTTTTCTTAAACAAAAGCATTGCAAAATCAAATAACTAAGATTCAAGACTTGATATTTCCATGATCACTTCTAATATCAAATCCAACATATCATTATTTTAACTTTTTTCTAAAACAAAAGCATTGCAAAATCAAATAACTAAGATTCAATACTTGATATTTCCATGATCACTTCTAATATCAAATCCAACATATCAATATTTTAACTTTTTTCTATAACAAAGGCATTGCAAAATCTAATAACTAAGATTCAATACTTGATATTTCCATGATCACTTCTAATATCAAATCCAACATATCATTATTTTAACTTTTTTCTAAAACAAAAGCATTGCAAAATCAAATAACTAAGATTCAAGACTTGATATTTCCATGATCACTTCTAATATCAAATCCAACATATCATTATTTTAACTTTTTTCTAAAACAAAAGCATTGCAAAATCAAATAACTAAGATTCAAGACTTGATATTTCCATGATCACTTCTAATATCAAATCCAACATATCATTATTTTAACTTTTTTCTAAAACAAAGGCATTGCAAAATCAAATAACTAAGATTCAATACTTGATATTTCCATGATCACTTCTAATATCAAATCCAACATATCATTATTTTAACTTTTTTCTAAAACAAAAGCATTCTAAAATCAAATAACTAAGATTAAATACTTGATATTTCCATGATCTCTTCTAACATCAAATCCAACATATCATTATTTTAATTTTTTTCTAAAACAAAAGCATTGCAAAATCAAATAACTAAGATTCAATACTTCATATTTCCATGATCACTTCTAATATCAAATCCAACATATCAATATTTTAACTTTTTTCTAAAACAAAAGCATTGCAAAATCAAATAACTAAGATTCAATACTTGATATTTCCATGATCACTTCTAATATCAAATCCAACATATCATTATTTTAACTTTTTTCTAAAACAAAAGCATTGCAAAATCAAATAACTAAGATTCAAGACTTGATATTTCCATGATCACTTCTAATATCAAATCCAACATATCATTATTTTAACTTTTTTCTAAAACAAAGGCATTGCAAAATCAAATAACTAAGATTCAATACTTGATATTTCCATGATCACTTCTAATATCAAATCCAACATATCATTATTTTAACTTTTTTCTAAAACAAAAGCATTCTAAAATCAAATAACTAAGATTCAATACTTGATATTTCCATGATCTCTTCTAACATCAAATCCAACATATCATTATTTTAATTTTTTTCTAAAACAAAAGCATTGCAAAATCAAATAATTAAGATTCAATACTTCATATTTCCATGATCACTTCTAATATCAAATCCAACATATCAATATTTTAACTTTTTTCTAAAACAAAAGCATTGCAAAATCAAATAACTAAGATTCAATACTTGATATTTCCATGATCACTTCTAATATCAAATCCAACATATCATTATTTTAACTTTTTTCTAAAACAAAAGCATTGCAAAATCAAATAACTAAGATTCAATACTTGATATTTCCATGATCACTTCTAATATCAAATCCAACATATCAATATTTTAACTTTTTTCTAAAACACAAGCATTGCAAAATCAAATAACTAAGATTCAATACTTGATATTTCCATGATCACTTCTAATATCAAATCCAACATATCATTATTTTAACTTTTTTCTAAAACAAAAACAATGCAAAATCAAATAACTAAGATTCAATACTTGATATTTCCATGATCACGTCTAATATCCAATCCAACATATCATTATTTTAACTTTTTTCTAAAACAAAAGCATTCTAAAATCAAATAACTAAGATTCAATACTTGATATTTCCATGATCTCTTCTAACATCAAATCCAACATATCATTATTTTAATTTTTTTCTAAAACAAAAGCATTGCAAAATCAAATAACTAAGATTCAATACTTGATATTTCCATGATCACTTCTAATATCAAATCCAACATATCAATATTTTAACTTTTTTCTAAAACAAAAGCATTGCAAAATCAAATAACTAAGATTCAATACTTGATATTTCCATGATCACTTCTAATATCAAATCCAACATATCATTATTTTAACTTTTTTCTAAAACAAAAGCATTGCAAAATCAAATAACTAAGATTCAATACTTGATATTTCCATGATCACTTCTAATATCAAATCCAACATATCAATATTTTAACTTTTTTCTAAAACAAAAGCATTGCAAAATCAAATAACTAAGATTCAAGACTTGATATTTCCATGATCACTTCTAATATCAAATCCAACATATCATTATTTTAACTTTTTTCTAAAACAAAAGCATTGCAATATCAAATAACTAAGATTCAAGACTTGATATTTCCATGATCACTTCTTATATCAAATCCAACATATCATTATTTTAACTTTTTTCTAAAACAAAAGCATTGCAAAATCAAATAACTAAGATTCAATACTTGATAATTCCATGATCACTTCTAATATCAAATCCAACATATCATTATTTTAACTTTTTTCTTAAACAAAAGCATTGCAAAATGAAATAACTAAGATTCAAGACTTGATATTTCCATGATCACTTCTAATATCAAATCCAACATATCATTATTTTAACTTTTTTCTAAAACAAAAGCATTGCAAAATCAAATAACTAAGATTCAATACTTGATATTTCCATGATCACTTCTAATATCAAATCCAACATATCAATATTTTAACTTTTTTCTAAAACAAAGGCATTGCAAAATCTAATAACTAAGATTCAATACTTGATATTTCCATGATCTCTTCTAATATCAAATCCAACATATTATTATTTTAACTTTTTTCTAAAACAAAAGCATTGCAAAATCAAATAACTAAGATTCAAGACTTGATATTTCCATGATCACTTCTAATATCAAATCCAACATATCATTATTTTAACTTTTTTCTAAAACAAAAGCATTGCAAAATCAAATAACTAAGATTCAAGACTTGATATTTCCATGATCACTTCTAATATCAAATCCAACATATCATTATTTTAACTTTTTTCTAAAACAAAGGCATTGCAAAATCAAATAACTAAGATTCAATACTTGATATTTCCATGATCACTTCTAATATCAAATCCAACATATCATTATTTTAACTTTTTTCTAAAACAAAAGCATTCTAAAATCAAATAACTAAGATTCAATACTTGATATTTCCATGATCTCTTCTAACATCAAATCCAACATATCATTATTTTAATTTTTTTCTAAAACAAAAGCATTGCAAAATCAAATAACTAAGATTCAATACTTGATATTTCCATGATCACTTCTAATATCAAATCCAACATATCAATATTTTAACTTTTTTCTTAAACAAAAGCATTGCAAAATCAAATAACTAAGATTCAATACTTGATATTTCCATGATCACTTCTAATATCAAATCCAACATATCATTATTTTAACTTTTTTCTAAAACAAAAGCATTGCAAAATCAAATAACTAAGATTCAATACTTGATATTTCCATGATCACTTATAATATCAAATCCAACATATCATTATTTTAACTTTTTTCTAAAACAAAATCATTGCAAAATCAAATAACTAAGATTCAATACTTGATATTTCCATGATCACTTTTAATATCAAATCCAACATATCATTATTTTAACTTTTTTCTAAAACAAAAGAATTGCAAAATCAAATAACTAAGATTCAAGACTTGATATTTCCATGATCACTTCTAATATCAAATCCAACATATCATTATTTTAACTTTTTTCTAAAACAAAAGCATTGCAAAATCAAATAACTAAGATTCAATACTTGATATTTCCATGATCACTTCTAATATCAAATCCAACATATCAATATTTTAACTTTTTTCTAAAACAAAGGCATTGCAAAATCTAATAACTAAGATTCAATACTTGATATTTCCATGATCACTTCTAATATCAAATCCAACATATCATTATTTTAACTTTTTTCTAAAACAAAAGCATTCTAAAATCAAATAACTAAGATTCAATACTTGATATTACCATGATCTCTTCTAACATCAAATCCAACATATCATTATTTTAATTTTTTTCTAAAACAAAAGCATTGCAAAATCAAATAACTAAGATTCAATACTTGATATTTCCATGATCACTTCTAATATCAAATCCAACATATCAATATTTTAACTTTTTTCTTAAACAAAAGCATTGCAAAATCAAATAACTAAGATTCAATACTTGATATTTCCATGATCACTTCTAATATCAAATCCAACATATCATTATTTTAACTTTTTTCTAAAACAAAAGCATTGCAAAATCAAATAACTAAGATTCAATACTTGATATTTCCATGATCACTTATAATATCAAATCCAACATATCATTATTTTAACTTTTTTCTAAAACAAAATCATTGCAAAATCAAATAACTAAGATTCAATACTTGATATTTCCATGATCACTTTTAATATCAAATCCAACATATCATTATTTTAACTTTTTTCTAAAACAAAAGCATTGCAAAATCAAATAACTAAGATTCAATACTTGATGTTTCCATGATCACTTCTAATATCAAATCCAACATATCAATATTTTAACTTTTTTCTAAAACAAAAGCATTGCAAAATCAAATAACTAAGATTCAATACTTGATATTTCCATGATCTCTTCTAACATCAAATCCAACATATCATTATTTTAATTTTTTTCTAAAACAAAAGCATTGCAAAATCAAATAACTAAGATTCAATACTTGATATTTCCATGATCACTTCTAATATCAAATCCAACATATCAATATTTTAACTTTTTTCTAAATCAAAAGCATTGCAAAATCAAATAACTAAGATTCAATACTTGATATTTCCATGATCACTTCTAATATCAAATCCAACATATCATTATTTTAACTTTTTTCTAAAACAAAAGCATTGCAAAATCAAATAACTAAGATTCAATACTTGATACTTCCATGATCACTTATAATATCAAATCCAACATATCATTATTTTAACTTTTTTCTAAAACAAAATCATTGCAAAATCAAATAACTAAGATTCAATACTTGATATTTCCATGATCACTTTTAATATCAAATCCAACATATCATTATTTTAACTTTTTTCTAAAACAAAAGCATTGCAAAATCAAATAACTAAGATTCAATACTTGATATTTCCATGATCACTTCTAATATCAAATCCAACATATCATTATTTTAACTTTTTTCTAAAACAAAATCATTGCAAAATCAAATAACTAAGATTCAATACTTGATATTTCCATGATCACTTTTAATATCAAATCCAACATATCAATATTTTAACTTTTTTCTAAAACAAAAGCATTGCAAAATCAAATAACTAAGATTCAATACTTGATATTTCCATGATCACTTCTAATATCAAATCCAACATATCAATATTTTAACTTTTTTCTAAAACAAAAGCATTGCAAAATCAAATAACTAAGATTCAATACTTGATATTTCCATGATCTCTTCTAACATCAAATCCAACATATCATTATTTTAATTTTTTTCTAAAACAAAAGCATTGCAAAATCAAATAACTAAGATTCAATACTTGATATTTCCATGATCACTTCTAATATCAAATCCAACATATCATTATTTTAACTTTTTTCTAAAACAAAATCATTGCAAAATCAAATAACTAAGATTCAATACTTGATATTTCCATGATCACTTCTAATATCAAATCCAACATATCAATATTTTAACTTTTTTCTAAAACAAAAGCATTGCAAAATCAAATAACTAAGATTCAATACTTGATATTTCCATGATCTCTTCTAACATCAAATCCAACATATCATTATTTTAATTTTTTTCTAAAACAAAAGCATTGCAAAATCAAATAACTAAGATTCAATACTTGATATTTCCATGATCACTTCTAATATCAAATCCAACATATCAATATTTTAACTTTTTTCTAAAACAAAAGCATTGCAAAATCAAATAACTAAGATTCAATACTTGATATTTCCATGATCTCTTCTAACATCAAATCCAACATATCATTATTTTAATTTTTTTCTAAAACAAAAGCATTGCAAAATCAAATAACTAAGATTCAATACTTGATATTTCCATGATCACTTCTAATATCAAATCCAACATATCATTATTTTAACTTTTTTCTAAAACAAAAGCATTGCAAAATCAAATAACTAAGATTCAATACTTGATATTTCCATGATCACTTTTAATATCAAATCCAACATATCATTATTTTAACTTTTTTCTAAAACAAAAGCATTGCAAAATCAAATAACTAAGATTCAATACTTGATGTTTCCATGATCACTTCTAATATCAAATCCAACATATCAATATTTTAACTTTTTTCTAAAACAAAAGCATTGCAAAATCAAATAACTAAGATTCAATACTTGATATTTCCATGATCTCTTCTAACATCAAATCCAACATATCATTATTTTAATTTTTTTCTAAAACAAAAGCATTGCAAAATCAAATAACTAAGATTCAATACTTGATATTTCCATGATCACTTCTAATATCAAATCCAACATATCAATATTTTAACTTTTTTCTAAAACAAAAGCATTGCAAAATCAAATAACTAAGATTCAATACTTGATATTTCCATGATCACTTCTAATATCAAATCCAACATATCATTATTTTAACTTTTTTCTAAAACAAAAGCATTGCAAAATCAAATAACTAAGATTCAATACTTGATATTTCCATGATCACTTATAATATCAAATCCAACATATCATTATTTTAACTTTTTTCTAAAACAAAATCATTGCAAAATCAAATAACTAAGATTCAATACTTGATATTTCCATGATCACTTCTAATATCAAATCCAACATATCAATATTTTAACTTTTTTCTAAAACAAAAGCATTGCAAAATCAAATAACTAAGATTCAATACTTGATATTTCCATGATCTCTTCTAACATCAAATCCAACATATCATTATTTTAATTTTTTTCTAAAACAAAAGCATTGCAAAATCAAATAACTAAGATTCAATACTTGATATTTCCATGATCACTTCTAATATCAAATCCAACATATCATTATTTTAACTTTTTTCTAAAACAAAATCATTGCAAAATCAAATAACTAAGATTCAATACTTGATATTTCCATGATCACTTCTAATATCAAATCCAACATATCAATATTTTAACTTTTTTCTAAAACAAAAGCATTGCAAAATCAAATAACTAAGATTCAATACTTGATATTTCCATGATCTCTTCTAACATCAAATCCAACATATCATTATTTTAATTTTTTTCTAAAACAAAAGCATTGCAAAATCAAATAACTAAGATTCAATACTTGATATTTCCATGATCACTTCTAATATCAAATCCAACATATCAATATTTTAACTTTTTTTCTAAAACAAAAGCATTGCAAAATCAAATAACTAAGATTCAATACTTGATATTTCCATGATCACTTCTAATATCAAATCCAACATATCATTATTTTAACTTTTTTCTAAAACAAAAGCATTGCAAAACCAAATAACTAAGATTCAATACTTGATATTTCCATGATCACTTATAATATCAAATCCAACATATCATTATTTTAACTTTTTTCTAAAACAAAATCATTGCAAAATCAAATAACTAAGATTCAATACTTGATATTTCCATGATCACTTCTAATATCAAATCCAACATATCAATATTTTAACTTTTTTCTAAAACAAAAGCATTGCAAAATCAAATAACTAAGATTCAATACTTGATATTTCCATGATCTCTTCTAACATCAAATCCAACATATCATTATTTTAATTTTTTTCTAAAACAAAAGCATTGCAAAATCAAATAACTAAGATTCAATACTTGATATTTCCATGATCACTTCTAATATCAAATCCAACATATCAATATTTTAACTTTTTTCTAAAACAAAAGCATTGCAAAATCAAATAACTAAGATTCAATACTTGATATTTCCATGATCACTTCTAATATCAAATCCAACATATCATTATTTTAACTTTTTTCTAAAACAAAAGCATTGCAAAATCAAATAACTAAGATTCAATACTTGATATTTCCATGATCACTTATAATATCAAATCCAACATATCATTATTTTAACTTTTTTCTAAAACAAAATCATTGCAAAATCAAATAACTAAGATTCAATACTTGATATTTCCATGATCACTTTTAATATCAAATCCAACATATCATTATTTTAACTTTTTTCTAAAACAAAAGCATTGCAAAATCAAATAACTAAGATTCAATACTTGATATTTCCATGATCACTTCTAATATCAAATCCAACATATCATTATTTTAACTGTTTTCTAAAACAAAATCATTGCAAAATCAAATAACTAAGATTCAATACTTGATATTTCCATGATCACTTTTAATATCAAATCCAACATATCATTATTTTAACTTTTTTCTAAAACATAAGCATTGCAAAATCAAATAACTAAGATTCAATACTTGATATTTCCATGATCACTTCTAATATCAAATCCAACATATCATTATTTTAACTTTTTTCTAAAACAAAAGCATTGCAAAATCAAATAACTAAGATTCAATACTTGATATTTCCATGATCACTTCTAATATCAAATCCAACATATCATTATTTTAACTTTTTTTCTAAAACAAAAGCATTGCAAAATCAAATAACTAAGATTCAATACTTGATATTTCCATGATCACTTCTAATATCAAATCCAACATATCAATATTTTAACTTTTTTCTAAAACAAAAGCATTGCAAAATCAAATAACTAAGATTCAATACTTGATATTTCCATGATCACTTCTAATATCAAATCCAACATATCATTATTTTAACTTTTTTCTAAAACAAAAGCATTGCAAAATCAAATAACTAAGATTCAATACTTGATATTTCCATGATCACTTATAATATCAAATCCAACATATCATTATTTTAACTTTTTTCTAAAACAAAAGCATTGCAAAATCAAATAACTAAGATTCAATACTTGATATTTCCATGATCACTTTTAATATCAAATCCAACATATCATTATTTTAACTTTTTTCTAAAACATAAGCATTGCAAAATCAAATAACTAAGATTCAATACTTGATATTTCCATGATCACTTCTAATATCAAATCCAACATATCATTATTTTAACTTTTTTCTAAAACAAAAGCATTGCAAAATCAAATAACTAAGATTCAATACTTGATATTTCCATGATCACTTCTAATATCAAATCCAACATATCATTATTTTAACTTTTTTTCTAAAACAAAAGCATTGCAAAATCAAATAACTAAGATTCAATACTTGATATTTCCATGATCACTTCTAATATCAAATCCAACATATCATTATTTTAACTTTTTTTCTAAAACAAAAGCATTGCAAAATCAAATAACTAAGATTCAATACTTGATATTTCCATGATCACTTCTAATATCAAATCCAACATATCATTATTTTAACTTTTTTTCTAAAACAAAAGCATTGCAAAATCAAATAACTAAGATTCAATACTTGATATTTCCATGATCACTTCTAATATCAAATCCAACATATCATTATTTTAACTTTTTTCTAAAACAAAAGCATTGCAAAATCAAATAACTAAGATTCAATACTTGATATTTCCATGATCACTTCTAATATCAAATCCAACATATCATTATTTTAACTTTTTTCTAAAACAAAGGCATTGCAAAATCAAATATCTAAGATTCAATACTTGATATTTCCATGATCACTTCTAATATCAAATCCAACATATCATTATTTTAACTTTTTTCTAAAACAAAAGCATTGCAAAATCAAATAACTAAGATTCAATACTTGATATTTCCATGATCACTTCTAATATCAAATCCAACATATCATTATTTTAACTTTTTTCTAAAACAAAAGCATTGCAAAATCAAATAACTAAGAATCAATACTTGATATTTCCATGATCACTTGTAATATCAAATCCGACATATCATTATTTTAACTTTTTTCTAAAACAAAAGCATTGCAAAACCAAATAACTAAGATTCAATACTTGATATTTCCATGATCACTTCTAATATCAAATCCAACATATCATTATTTTAACTTTTTTCTAAAACAAAAGCATTGCAAAATCAAATAACTAAGATTCAATACTTGATATTTCCATGATCAGTTCTAATATCAAATCCAACATATCATTATTTTAACTTTTTTTCTAAAACAAAAGCATTGCAAAATCAAATAACTAAGATTCAATACTTGATATTTCCATGATCACTTCTAATATCAAATCCAACATATCATTATTTTAACTTTTTTTCTAAAACAAAAGCATTGCAAAATCAAATAACTAAGATTCAATACTTGATATTTCCATGATCACTTCTAATATCAAATCCAACATATCATTATTTTAACTTTTTTCTAAAACAAAACCATTGCAAAATCAAATAACTAAGAATCAATACTTGATATTTCCATGATCACTTGTAATATCAAATCCGACATATCATTATTTTAACTTTTTTCTAAAACAAAAGCATTGCAAAACCAAATAACTAAGATTCAATACTTGATATTTCCATGATCACTTCTAATATCAAATCAAACATATCATTATTTTAACTTTTTTCTAAAAAAAAAGCATTGCAAAATCAAATAACTAAGATTCAATACTTGATATTTCCATGATCACTTCTAATATCAAATCCAACATATCATTATTTTAACTTTTTTCTAAAACAAAAGCATTGCAAAATCAAATAACTAAGAATCAATACTTGATATTTCCATGATCACTTGTAATATCAAATCCGACATATCATTATTTTAACTTTTTTCTAAAACAAAAGCATTGCAAAACCAAATAACTAAGATTCAATACTTGATATTTCCATGATCACTTCTAATATCAAATCCAACATATCATTATTTTAACTTTTTTCTAAAACAAAAGCATTGCAAAATCAAATAACTAAGATTCAATACTTGATATTTCCATGATCACTTCTAATATCAAATCCAACATATCATTATTTTAACTTTTTTTCTAAAACAAAAGCATTGCAAAATCAAATAACTAAGATTCAATACTTGATATTTCCATGATGACTTCTAATATCAAATCCAACATATCATTATTTTAACTTTTTTCTAAAACAAAAGCATTGCAAAATCAAATAACTAAGATTCAATACTTGATATTTCCATGATCACTTCTAATATCAAATCCAACATATCATTATTTTAACTTTTTTCTAAAACAAAAGCATTGCAAAATCAAATAACTAAGAATCAATACTTGATATTTCCATGATCACTTGTAATATCAAATCCGACATATCATTATTTTAACTTTTTTCTAAAACAAAAGCATTGCAAAATCAAATAACTAAGATTCAATACTTGATATTTCCATGATCACTTCTAATATCAAATCCAACATATCATTATTTTAACTTTTTTTCTAAAACAAAAGCATTGCAAAATCAAATAACTAAGATTCAATACTTGATATTTCCATGATGACTTCTAATATCAAATCCAACATATCATTATTTTAACTTTTTTCTAAAACAAAAGCATTGCAAAATCAAATAACTAAGATTCAATACTTGATATTTCCATGATCACTTCTAATATCAAATCCAACATATCATTATTTTAACTTTTTTTCTAAAACAAAAGCATTGCAAAATCAAATAATTAAGATTCAATACTTGATATTTCCATGATCACTTCTAATATCAAATCCAACATATCATTATTTTAACTTTTTTTCTAAAACAAAAGCATTGCAAAATCAAATAACTAAGATTCAATACTTGATATTTCCATGATCACTTCTAATATCAAATCCAACATATCATTATTTTAACTTTTTTCTAAAACAAAACCATTGCAAAATCAAATAACTAAGATTCAATACTTGATATTTCCATGATGACTTCTAATATCAAATCCAACATATCATTATTTTTACTTTTTTCTAAAACAAAAATATTGCAAAATCAAATAACTAAGATTCAATACTTGATATTTCCATGATCACTTCTAATATCAAATCCAACATATCATTATTTTAACTTTTGTCTAAAACAAAAGCATTGCAAAATCAAATAACTAAGATTAAATACTTGATATTTCCATGATCACTTCTAATATCAAATCCAACATGTCATCATTTTAACTTTATTCTTAAACAAAAGCATTGCAAAATCAAATAACTAAGATTCAATACTTGATATTTCCATGATCACTTCTAATATCAAATCCAACATATCATTATTTTAACTTTTTTTCTAAAACAAAAGCATTGCAAAATCAAATAACTAAGATTAAATACTTGATATTTCCATGATCACTTCTAATATCAAATCCAACATGTCATCATTTTAACTTTATTCTTAAACAAAAGCATTGCAAAATCAAATAACTAAGATTCAATACTTGATATTTCCATGATCACTTCTAATATCAAATCCAACATATCATTATTTTAACTTTTTTTCTAAAACAAAAGCATTGCAAAATCAAATAACTAAGATTCAATACTTGATATTTCCATGATCACTTCTAATATCAAATCCAACATATCATTATTTTAACTTTTTTTCTAAAACAAAAGCATTGCAAAATCAAATAACTAAGATTCAATACTTGATATTTCCATGATCACTTCTAATATCAAATCCAACATATCATTATTTTAACTTTTTTTCTAAAACAAAAGCATTGCAAAATCAAATAACTAAGATTCAATACTTGATATTTCCATGATCACTTCTAATATCAAATCCAACATATCATTATTTTAACTTTTTTCTAAAACAAAAGCATTGCAAAATCAAATAACTAAGATTCAATACTTGATATTTTCATGATCACTTCTAATATCAAATCCAACATATCATTATTTTAACTTTTTTTCTAAAACAAAAGCATTGCAAAATCAAATAACTAAGATTCAATACTTGATATTTCCATGATCACTTCTAATATCAAATCCAACATATCATTATTTTAACTTTTTTTCTAAAACAAAAGCATTGCAAAATCAAATAACTAAGATTCAATACTTGATATTTCCATGATCACTTCTAATATCAAATCCAACATATCATTATTTTAACTTTTTTCTAAAACAAAACCATTGCAAAATCAAATAACTAAGATTCAATACTTGATATTTGCATGATCACTTCTAATATCAAATCCAACATATCATTATTTTAACTTTTTTCTAAAACAAAGGCATTGCAAAATCAAATAACTAAGATTCAATACTTGATATTTCCATGATGACTTCTAATATCAAATCCAACATATCATTATTTTAACTTTTTTCTAAAACATAAGCATTGCAAAACCAAATAACTAAGATTCAATACTTGATATTTCCATGATCACTTCTAATATCAAATCCAACATATCATTATTTTAACTTTTTTCTAAAACAAAAGCATTGCAAAATCAAATAACTAAGATTCAATACTTGATATTTCCATGATCACTTCTAATATCAAATCCGACATATCATTATTTTAACTTTTTTCTAAAACAAAAGCATTGCAAAACCAAATAACTAAGATTCAATACTTGATATTTCTATGATCACTTCTAATATCAAATCCAACATATCATTATTTTAACTTTTTTCTAAAACAAAAGCATTGCAAAATCAAATAACTAAGATTCAATACTTGATATTTCCATGATGACTTCTAATATCAAATCCAACATATCATTATTTTAACTTTTTTTCTAAAACAAAAGCATTGCAAAATCAAATAACTAAGATTCAATACTTGATATTTCCATGATCACTTCTAATATCAAATCCAACATATCATTATTTTAACTTTTTTCTAAAACAATGGCATTGCAAAATCAAATAACTAAGATTCAATACTTGATATTTCCATGATGACTTCTAATATCAAATCCAACATATCATTATTTTTACTTTTTTCTAAAACAAAACCATTGCAAAATCAAATAACTAAGATTCAATACTTGATATTTCCATGATCACTTCTAATATCAAATCCAACATATCATTATTTTAACTTTTGTCTAAAACAAAAGCATTGCAAAATCAAATAACTAAGATTAAATACTTGATATTTCCATGATCACTTCTAATATCAAATCCAACATGTCATCATTTTAACTTTATTCTTAAACAAAAGCATTGCAAAATCAAATAACTAAGATTCAATACTTGATATTTCCATGATCACTTCTAATATCAAATCCAACATATCATTATTTTAACTTTTTTTCTAAAACAAAAGCATTGCAAAATCAAATAACTAAGATTCAATACTTGATATTTCCATGATCACTTCTAATATCAAATCCAACATATCATCATTTTAACTTTTTTCTAAAACAAAAGCATTGCAAAATCAAATAACTAAGATTCAATACTTGATATTTCCATGATCACTTCTAATATCAAATCCAACATATCATTATTTTAACTTTTTTTTAAAACAAAAGCATTGCAAAATCAAATAACTAAGATTCAAGACTTGATATTTCCATGATCACTTCTAATATCAAATCCAACATATCATTATTTTAACTTTTTTTCTAAAACAAAAGCATTGCAAAATCAAATAACTAAGATTCAATACTTGATATTTCCATGATCACTTCTAATATCAAATCCAACATATCATTATTTTAAATTTTTTCTAAAACATAAGCATTGCAAAATCAAATAACTAAGATTCAATACTTGATATTTCCATGATCACTTCTAATATCAAATCCAACATATCATTATTTTAAATTTTTTCTAAAACAAAAGCATTGCAAAATCAAATAACTAAGATTCAATACTTGATATTTCCATGATCACTTCTAATATCAAATCCAACATATCATTATTTTAACTTTTTTCTAAAACAAAGGCATTGCAAAATCAAATAACTAAGATTCAATACTTGATATTTCCCTCATGACTTATAATATCAAATCCAACATATGATTATTTTAACTTTTTTCTAAAACAAAAGCATTGCAAAATCAAATAACTAAGATTCAATACTTGATATTTCCATGATCACTTCTAATATCAAATCCAACATATCATTATTTTAACTTTTTTTCTAAAACAAAAGCATTGCAAAATCAAATAACTAAGATTAAATACTTGATATTTCCATGATCACTTCTAATATCAAATCCAACATATCATTATTTTAACTTTTTTCTAAAACAAAAGCATTGCAAAACCAAATAACTAAGATTCAATACTTGATATTTCCATGATCACTTTTAATATCAAATCCAACATATCATTATTTTAACTTTTTTCTAAAACAAAACCATTGCAAAATCAAATAACTATGATTCAATACTTGATATTTCCATGATCACTTCTAATATCAAATCCAACATATCATTATTTTAACTTTTTTTCTAAAACAAAAGCATTGCAAAATCAAATAACTAAGATTCAATACTTGATATTTCCATGATCACTTCTAATATCAAATCCAACATATCATTATTTTAACTTTTTTTCTAAAACAAAAGCATTGCAAAATCAAATAACTAAGATTCAATACTTGATATTTCCATGATTACTTCTAATATCAAATCCAACATATCATTATTTTAAATTTTTTCTAAAACATAAGCATTGCAAAATCAAATAACTAAGATTCAATACTTGATATTTCCATGATCACTTCTAATATCAAATCCAACATATCATTATTTTAAATTTTTTCTAAAACAAAAGCATTGCAAAATCAAATAACTAAGATTCAATACTTGATATTTCCATGATCACTTCTAATATCAAATCCAACATATCATTATTTTAACTTTTTTCTAAAACAAAGGCATTGCAAAATCAAATAACTAAGATTCAATACTTGATATTTCCATGATGACTTCTAATATCAAATCCAACATATCATTATTTTAACTTTTTTCTAAAACAAAACCATTGCAAAATCAAATAACTAAGTTTCAATACTTGATATTTCCATGATCACTTCTAATATCAAATCCAACATATCATTATTTTAAAATTTTTCTAAAACAAAAGCATTGCAAAATCAAATAACTAAGATTCAATACTTGATATTTCCATGATCACTTCTAATATCAAATCCAACATATCATTATTTTAACTTTTTTCTAAAACAAAGGCATTGCAAAATCAAATAACTAATATTCAATACTTGATATTTCCATGATCACTTCTCATATCAAATCCAACATATCATTATTTTAAGTTTTTTCTAAAACATAAGCATCGCAAAATCAAATAACTAAGATTCAATACTTGATATTTCCATGATCACTTGTAATATCAAATCCGACATATCATTATTTTAACTTTTTTCTAAAACAAAAGCATTGCAAAACCAAATAACTAAGATTCAATACTTGATATTTCCATGATCACTTTTAATATCAAATCCAACATATCATTATTTTAACTTTTTTCTAAAACATAAGCATTGCAAAATCAAATAACTAAGATTCAATACTTGATATTTCCATGATCACTTCTAATATCAAATCCAACATATCATTATTTTAACTTTTTTCTAAAACAAAAGCATTGCAAAATCAAATAACTAAGATTCAATACTTGATATTTCCATGATCACTTCTAATATCAAATCCAACATATCATTATTTTAACTTTTTTTCTAAAACAAAAGCATTGCAAAATCAAATAACTAAGATTCAATACTTGATATTTCCATGATGACTTCTAATATCAAATCCAACATATCATTATTTTAACTTTTTTTCTAAAACAAAAGCATTGCAAAATCAAATAACTAAGATTAAATACTTGTTATTTCCATGATCACTTCTAATATCAAATCCAACATATCATTATTTTAACTTTTTTTCTAAAACAAAAGCATTGCAAAATCAAATAACTAAGATTCAATACTTGATATTTCCATGATCACTTCTAATATCAAATCCAACATATCATTATTTTAACTTTTTTCTAAAACAAAAGCATTGCAAAATCAAATAACTAAGATTCAATACTTGATATTTCTATGATCACTTCTAATATCAAATCCAACATATCATTATTTTAACTTTTTTCTAAAACAAAGGCATTGCAAAATCAAATATCTAAGATTCAATACTTGATATTTCCATGATCACTTCTAATATCAAATCCAACATATCATTATTTTAACTTTTTTCTAAAACAAAAGCATTGCAAAATCAAATAACTAAGATTCAATACTTGATATCTCCATGATCACTTCTAATATCAAATCCAACATATCATTATTTTAACTTTTTTCTAAAACAAAAGCATTGCAAAATCAAATAACTAAGAATCAATACTTGATATTTCCATGATCACTTGTAATATCAAATCCGACATATCATTATTTTAACTTTTTTCTAAAACAAAAGCATTGCAAAACCAAATAACTAAGATTCAATACTTGATATTTCCATGATCACTTCTAATATCAAATCCAACATATCATTATTTTAACTTTTTTCTAAAACAAAAGCATTGCAAAATCAAATAACTAAGATTCAATACTTGATATTTCCATGATCACTTCTAATATCAAATCCAACATATCATTATTTTAACTTTTTTTCTAAAACAAAAGCATTGCAAAATCAAATAACTAAGATTCAATACTTGATATTTCCATGATCACTTCTAATATCAAATCCAACATATCATTATTTTAACTTTTTTTCTAAAACAAAAGCATTGCAAAATCAAATAACTAAGATTCAATACTTGATATTTCCATGATCACTTCTAATATCAAATCCAACATATCATTATTTTAACTTTTTTCTAAAACAAAACCATTGCAAAATCAAATAACTAAGAATCAATACTTGATATTTCCATGATCACTTGTAATATCAAATCCGACATATCATTATTTTAACTTTTTTCTAAAACAAAAGCATTGCAAAACCAAATAACTAAGATTCAATACTTGATATTTCCATGATCACTTCTAATATCAAATCCAACATATCATTATTTTAACTTTTTTCTAAAACAAAAGCATTGCAAAATCAAATAACTAAGATTCAATACTTGATATTTCCATGATCACTTCTAATATCAAATCCAACATATCATTATTTTAACTTTTTTCTAAAACAAAAGCATTGCAAAATCAAATAACTAAGAATCAATACTTGATATTTCCATGATCACTTGTAATATCAAATCCGACATATCATTATTTTAACTTTTTTCTAAAACAAAAGCATTGCAAAACCAAATAACTAAGATTCAATACTTGATATTTCCATGATCACTTCTAATATCAAATCCAACATATCATTATTTTAACTTTTTTCTAAAACAAAAGCATTGCAAAATCAAATAACTAAGATTCAATACTTGATATTTCCATGATCACTTCTAATATCAAATCCAACATATCATTATTTTAACTTTTTTCTAAAACAAAAGCATTGCAAAATCAAATAACTAAGATTCAATACTTGATATTTCCATGATCACTTCTAATATCAAATCCAACATATCATTATTTTAACTTTTTTTCTAAAACAAAAGCATTGCAAAATCAAATAACTAAGATTCAATACTTGATATTTCCATGATCACTTCTAATATCAAATCCAACATATCATTATTTTAACTTTTTTCGAAAACAAAACCATTGCAAAATCAAATAACTAAGATTCAATACTTGATATTTGCATGATCACTTCTAATATCAAATCCAACATATCATTATTTTAACTTTTTTCTAAAACAAAGGCATTGCAAAATCAAATAACTAAGATTCAATACTTGATATTTCCATGATGACTTCTAATATCAAATCCAACATATCATTATTTTAACTTTTTTCTAAAACATAAGCATTGCAAAACCAAATAACTAAGATTCAATACTTGATATTTCCATGATGACTTCTAATATCAAATCCAACATATCATTATTTTTACTTTTTTCTAAAACAAAACCATTGCAAAATCAAATAACTAAGATTCAATACTTGATATTTCCATGATCACTTCTAATATCAAATCCAACATATCATTATTTTAACTTTTGTCTAAAACAAAAGCATTGCAAAATCAAATAACTAAGATTAAATACTTGATATTTCCATGATCACTTCTAATATCAAATCCAACATGTCATCATTTTAACTTTATTCTTAAACAAAAGCATTGCAAAATCAAATAACTAAGATTCAATACTTGATATTTCCATGATCACTTCTAATATCAAATCCAACATATCATTATTTTAACTTTTTTTCTAAAACAAAAGCATTGCAAAATCAAATAACTAAGATTAAATACTTGATATTTCCATGATCACTTCTAATATCAAATCCAACATGTCATCATTTTAACTTTATTCTTAAACAAAAGCATTGCAAAATCAAATAACTAAGATTCAATACTTGATATTTCCATGATCACTTCTAATATCAAATCCAACATATCATTATTTTAACTTTTTTTCTAAAACAAAAGCATTGCAAAATCAAATAACTAAGATTCAATACTTGATATTTCCATGATCACTTCTAATATCAAATCCAACATATCATTATTTTAACTTTTTTTCTAAAACAAAAGCATTGCAAAATCAAATAACTAAGATTCAATACTTGATATTTCCATGATCACTTCTAATATCAAATCCAACATATCATTATTTTAACTTTTTTTCTAAAACAAAAGCATTGCAAAATCAAATAACTAAGATTCAATACTTGATATTTCCATGATGACTTCTAATATCAAATCCAACATATCATTATTTTAACTTTTTTCTAAAACAAAAGCATTGCAAAATCAAATAACTAAGATTCAATACTTGATATTTCCATGATCACTTCTAATATCAAATCCAACATATCATTATTTTAACTTTTTTTCTAAAACAAAAGCATTGCAAAATCAAATAACTAAGATTCAATACTTGATATTTCCATGATCACTTCTAATATCAAATCCAACATATCATTATTTTAACTTTTTTTCTAAAACAAAAGCATTGCAAAATCAAATAACTAAGATTCAATACTTGATATTTCCATGATCACTTCTAATATCAAATCCAACATATCATTATTTTAACTTTTTTCTAAAACAAAACCATTGCAAAATCAAATAACTAAGATTCAATACTTGATATTTGCATGATCACTTCTAATATCAAATCCAACATATCATTATTTTAACTTTTTTCTAAAACAAAGGCATTGCAAAATCAAATAACTAAGATTCAATACTTGATATTTCCATGATCACTTCTAATATCAAATCCAACATATCATTATTTTAACTTTTTTCTAAAACAAAAGCATTGCAAAATCAAATAACTAAGAATCAATACTTGATATTTCCATGATCACTTGTAATATCAAATCCGACATATCATTATTTTAACTTTTTTCTAAAACAAAAGCATTGCAAAACCAAATAACTAAGATTCAATACTTGATATTTCCATGATCACTTCTAATATCAAATCCAACATATCATTATTTTAACTTTTTTCTAAAACAAAAGCATTGCAAAATCAAATAACTAAGATTCAATACTTGATATTTCCATGATCACTTCTAATATCAAATCCAACATATCATTATTTTAACTTTTTTTCTAAAACAAAAGCATTGCAAAATCAAATAACTAAGATTCAATACTTGATATTTCCATGATCACTTCTAATATCAAATCCAACATATCATTATTTTAACTTTTTTTCTAAAACAAAAGCATTGCAAAATCAAATAACTAAGATTCAATACTTGATATTTCCATGATCACTTCTAATATCAAATCCAACATATCATTATTTTAACTTTTTTCTAAAACAAAACCATTGCAAAATCAAATAACTAAGATTCAATACTTGATATTTGCATGATCACTTCTAATATCAAATCCAACATATCATTATTTTAACTTTTTTCTAAAACAAAGGCATTGCAAAATCAAATAACTAAGATTCAATACTTGATATTTCCATGATGACTTCTAATATCAAATCCAACATATCATTATTTTAACTTTTTTCTAAAACATAAGCATTGCAAAACCAAATAACTAAGATTCAATACTTGATATTTCCATGATGACTTCTAATATCAAATCCAACATATCATTATTTTTACTTTTTTCTAAAACAAAACCATTGCAAAATCAAATAACTAAGATTCAATACTTGATATTTCCATGATCACTTCTAATATCAAATCCAACATATCATTATTTTAACTTTTGTCTAAAACAAAAGCATTGCAAAATCAAATAACTAAGATTAAATACTTGATATTTCCATGATCACTTCTAATATCAAATCCAACATGTCATCATTTTAACTTTATTCTTAAACAAAAGCATTGCAAAATCAAATAACTAAGATTCAATACTTGATATTTCCATGATCACTTCTAATATCAAATCCAACATATCATTATTTTAACTTTTTTTCTAAAACAAAAGCATTGCAAAATCAAATAACTAAGATTAAATACTTGATATTTCCATGATCACTTCTAATATCAAATCCAACATGTCATCATTTTAACTTTATTCTTAAACAAAAGCATTACAAAATCAAATAACTAAGATTCAATACTTGATATTTCCATGATCACTTCTAATATCAAATCCAACATATCATTATTTTAACTTTTTTTCTAAAACAAAAGCATTGCAAAATCAAATAACTAAGATTCAATACTTGATATTTCCATGATCACTTTTTATCTCAAATCCAACATATCATTATTTTAACTTTTTTTCTAAAACAAAAGCATTGCAAAATCAAATAACTAAGATTCAATACTTGATATTTCCATGATCACTTCTAATATCAAATCCAACATATCATTATTTTAACTTTTTTTCTAAAACAAATGCATTGCAAAATCAAATAACTAAGATTCAATACTTGATATTTCCATGATCACTTCTAATATCAAATCCAACATATCATTATTTTAACTTTTTTTCTAAAACAAAAGCATTGCAAAATCAAATAACTAAGATTCAATACTTGATATTTCCATGATCACTTCTAATATCAAATCCAACATATCATTATTTTAACTTTTTTTCTAAAACAAAAGCATTGCAAAATCAAATAACTAAGATTCAATACTTGATATTTCCATGATCACTTCTAATATCAAATCCAACATATCATTATTTTAACTTTTTTTCTAAAACAAAAGCATTGCAAAATCAAATAACTAAGATTCAATACTTGATATTTCCATGATCACTTCTAATATCAAATCCAACATATCATTATTTTAACTTTTTTCTAAAACAAAACCATTGCAAAATCAAATAACTAAGATTCAATACTTGATATTTGCATGATCACTTCTAATATCAAATCCAACATATCATTATTTTAACTTTTTTCTAAAACAAAGGCATTGCAAAATCAAATAACTAAGATTCAATACTTGATATTTCCATGATGACTTCTAATATCAAATCCAACATATCATTATTTTAACTTTTTTTCTAAAACAAAAGCATTGCAAAATCAAATAACTAAGATTCAATACTTGATATTTGCATGATCACTTCTAATATCAAATCCAACATATCATTATTTTAACTTTTTTTCTAAAACAAAAGCATTGCAAAATCAAATAACTAAGATTCAATACTTGATATTTCCATGATCACTTCTAATATCAAATCCAACATATCATTATTTTAACTTTTTTTCTAAAACAAAAGCATTGCAAAATCAAATAACTAAGATTCAATACTTGATATTTCCATGATCACTTCTAATATCAAATCCAACATATCATTATTTTAACTTTTTTCTAAAACAAAACCATTGCAAAATCAAATAACTAAGATTCAATACTTGATATTTGCATGATCACTTCTAATATCAAATCCAACATATCATTATTTTAACTTTTTTCTAAAACAAAGGCATTGCAAAATCAAATAACTAAGATTCAATACTTGATATTTCCATGATGACTTCTAATATCAAATCCAACATATCATTATTTTAACTTTTTTCTAAAACAAAAGCATTGCAAAATCAAATAACTAAGAATCAATACTTGATATTTCCATGATCACTTGTAATATCAAATCCGACATATCATTATTTTAACTTTTTTCTAAAACAAAAGCATTGCAAAACCAAATAACTAAGATTCAATACTTGATATTTCCATGATCACTTCTAATATCAAATCCAACATATCATTATTTTAACTTTTTTCTAAAACAAAAGCATTGCAAAATCAAATAACTAAGATTCAATACTTGATATTTCCATGATCACTTCTAATATCAAATCCAACATATCATTATTTTAACTTTTTTTCTAAAACAAAAGCATTGCAAAATCAAATAACTAAGATTCAATACTTGATATTTCCATGATCACTTCTAATATCAAATCCAACATATCATTATTTTAACTTTTTTTCTAAAACAAAAGCATTGCAAAATCAAATAACTAAGATTCAATACTTGATATTTCCATGATCACTTCTAATATCAAATCCAACATATCATTATTTTAACTTTTTTCTAAAACAAAACCATTGCAAAATCAAATAACTAAGATTCAATACTTGATATTTGCATGATCACTTCTAATATCAAATCCAACATATCATTATTTTAACTTTTTTCTAAAACAAAGGCATTGCAAAATCAAATAACTAAGATTCAATACTTGATATTTCCATGATGACTTCTAATATCAAATCCAACATATCATTATTTTAACTTTTTTCTAAAACATAAGCATTGCAAAACCAAATAACTAAGATTCAATACTTGATATTTCCATGATGACTTCTAATATCAAATCCAACATATCATTATTTTTACTTTTTTCTAAAACAAAACCATTGCAAAATCAAATAACTAAGATTCAATACTTGATATTTCCATGATCACTTCTAATATCAAATCCAACATATCATTATTTTAACTTTTGTCTAAAACAAAAGCATTGCAAAATCAAATAACTAAGATTAAATACTTGATATTTCCATGATCACTTCTAATATCAAATCCAACATGTCATCATTTTAACTTTATTCTTAAACAAAAGCATTGCAAAATCAAATAACTAAGATTCAATACTTGATATTTCCATGATCACTTCTAATATCAAATCCAACATATCATTATTTTAACTTTTTTTCTAAAACAAAAGCATTGCAAAATCAAATAACTAAGATTAAATACTTGATATTTCCATGATCACTTCTAATATCAAATCCAACATGTCATCATTTTAACTTTATTCTTAAACAAAAGCATTACAAAATCAAATAACTAAGATTCAATACTTGATATTTCCATGATCACTTCTAATATCAAATCCAACATATCATTATTTTAACTTTTTTTCTAAAACAAAAGCATTGCAAAATCAAATAACTAAGATTCAATACTTGATATTTCCATGATCACTTTTTATCTCAAATCCAACATATCATTATTTTAACTTTTTTTCTAAAACAAAAGCATTGCAAAATCAAATAACTAAGATTCAATACTTGATATTTCCATGATCACTTCTAATATCAAATCCAACATATCATTATTTTAACTTTTTTTCTAAAACAAATGCATTGCAAAATCAAATAACTAAGATTCAATACTTGATATTTCCATGATCACTTCTAATATCAAATCCAACATATCATTATTTTAACTTTTTTTCTAAAACAAAAGCATTGCAAAATCAAATAACTAAGATTCAATACTTGATATTTCCATGATCACTTCTAATATCAAATCCAACATATCATTATTTTAACTTTTTTTCTAAAACAAAAGCATTGCAAAATCAAATAACTAAGATTCAATACTTGATATTTCCATGATCACTTCTAATATCAAATCCAACATATCATTATTTTAACTTTTTTTCTAAAACAAAAGCATTGCAAAATCAAATAACTAAGATTCAATACTTGATATTTCCATGATCACTTCTAATATCAAATCCAACATATCATTATTTTAACTTTTTTCTAAAACAAAACCATTGCAAAATCAAATAACTAAGATTCAATACTTGATATTTGCATGATCACTTCTAATATCAAATCCAACATATCATTATTTTAACTTTTTTCTAAAACAAAGGCATTGCAAAATCAAATAACTAAGATTCAATACTTGATATTTCCATGATGACTTCTAATATCAAATCCAACATATCATTATTTTAACTTTTTTCTAAAACATAAGCATTGCAAAACCAAATAACTAAGATTCAATACTTGATATTTCCATGATCACTTCTAATATCAAATCCAACATATCATTATTTTAACTTTTTTCTAAAACAAAAGCATTGCAAAATCAAATAACTAAGATTCAATACTTGATATTTCCATGATCACTTCTAATATCAAATCCGACATATCATTATTTTAACTTTTTTCTAAAACAAAAGCATTGCAAAACCAAATAACTAAGATTCAATACTTGATATTTCTATGATCACTTCTAATATCAAATCCAACATATCATTATTCTAACTTTTTTCTAAAACAAAACCATTGCAAATTCAAATAACTAAGGTTCAATACTTGATATTTCCATGATCACTTCTAATATCAAATCCAACATATCATTATTTTAACTTTTTTCTAAAACAAAAGCATTGCAAAATCAAATAACTAAGATTCAATACTTGATATTTCCATGATGACTTCTAATATCAAATCCAACATATCATTATTTTAACTTTTTTTCTAAAACAAAAGCATTGCAAAATCAAATAACTAAGATTCAATACTTGATATTTCCATGATCACTTCTAATATCAAATCCAACATATCATTATTTTAACTTTTTTCGAAAACAAAGGCATTGCAAAATCAAATAACTAAGATTCAATACTTGATATTTCCATGATGACTTCTAATATCAAATCCAACATATCATTATTTTTACTTTTTTCTAAAACAAAACCATTGCAAAATCAAATAACTAAGATTCAATACTTGATATTTCCATGATCACTTCTAATATCAAATCCAACATATCATTATTTTAACTTTTGTCTAAAACAAAAGCATTGCAAAATCAAATAACTAAGATTAAATACTTGATATTTCCATGATCACTTCTAATATCAAATCCAACATGTCATCATTTTAACTTTATTCTTAAACAAAAGCATTGCAAAATCAAATAACTAAGATTCAATACTTGATATTTCCATGATCACTTCTAATATCAAATCCAACATATCATTATTTTAACTTTTTTTCTAAAACAAAAGCATTGCAAAATCAAATAACTAAGATTCAATACTTGATATTTCCATGATCACTTCTAATATCAAATCCAACATATCATCATTTTAACTTTTTTCTTAAACAAAAGCATTGCAAAATCAAATAACTAAGATTCAATACTTGATACTTCCATGATCACTTCTAATATCAAATCCAACATATCATTATTTTAACTTTTTTTTAAAACATAAGCATTGCAAAATCAAATAACTAAGATTCAAGACTTGATATTTCCATGATCACTTCTAATATCAAATCCAACATATCATTATTTTAACTTTTTTTCTAAAACAAAAGCATTGCAAAATCAAATAACTAAGATTCAATACTTGATATTTCCATGATCACTTCTAATATCAAATCCAACATATCATTATTTTAAATTTTTTCTAAAACATAAGCATTGCAAAATCAAATAACTAAGATTCAATACTTGATATTTCCATGATCACTTCTAATATCAAATCCAACATATCATTATTTTAATTTTTTTCTAAAACAAAAGCATTGCAAAATCAAATAACTAAGATTCAATACTTGATATTTCCATGATCACTTCTAATATCAAATCCAACATATCATTATTTTTACTTTTTTCTAAAACAAAGGCATTGCAAAATCAAATAACTAAGATTCAATACTTGATATTTCCCTGATGACTTCTAATATCAAATCCAACATATCATTATTTTAACTTTTTTCTAAAACAAAAGCATTGCAAAATCAAATAACTAAGATTCAATACTTGATATTTCCATGATCACTTCTAATATCAAATCCAACATATCATTATTTTAACTTTTGTCTAAAACAAAAGCATTGCAAAATCAAATAACTAAGATTAAATACTTGATATTTCCATGATCACTTCTAATATCAAATCCGACATATCATTATTTTAACTTTTTTCTAAAACAAAAGCATTGCAAAACCAAATAACTAAGATTCAATACTTGATATTTCCATGATCACTTTTAATATCAAATCCAACATATCATTATTTTAACTTTTTTCTAAAACAAAACCATTGCAAAATCAAATAACTATGATTCAATACTTGATATTTCCATGATCACTTCTAATATCAAATCCAACATATCATTATTTTAACTTTTTTTCTAAAACAAAAGCATTGCAAAATCAAATAACTAAGATTCAATACTTGATATTTCCATGATCACTTCTAATATCAAATCCAACATATCATTATTTTAACTTTTTTTCTAAAACAAAAGCATTGCAAAATCAAATAACTAAGATTCAATACTTGATATTTCCATGATTACTTCTAATATCAAATCCAACATATCATTATTTTAAATTTTTTCTAAAACATAAGCATTGCAAAATCAAATAACTAAGATTCAATACTTGATATTTCCATGATCACTTCTAATATCAAATCCAACATATCATTATTTTAAATTTTTTCTAAAACAAAAGCATTGCAAAATCAAATAACTAAGATTCAATACTTGATATTTCCATGATCACTTCTAATATCAAATCCAACATATCATTATTTTAACTTTTTTCTAAAACAAAGGCATTGCAAAATCAAATAACTAAGATTCAATACTTGATATTTCCATGATGACTTCTAATATCAAATCCAACATATCATTATTTTAACTTTTTTCTAAAACAAAACCATTGCAAAATCAAATAACTAAGTTTCAATACTTGATATTTCCATGATCACTTCTAATATCAAATCCAACATATCATTATTTTAACTTTAATCTAAAACAAAAGCATTGCAAAATCAAATAACTAAGATTAAATACTTGATATTTCCATGATCACTTCTAATATCAAATCCAACATATCATCATTTTAAATTTTTTCTAAAACAAAAGCATTGCAAAATCAAATAACTAAGATTCAATACTTGATATTTCCATGATCACTTCTAATATCAAATCCAACATATCATTATTTTAAATTTTTTCTAAAACAAAAGCATTGCAAAATCAAATAACTAAGATTCAATACTTGATATTTCCATGATCACTTCTAATATCAAATCCAACATATCATTATTTTAACTTTTTTCTAAAACAAAGGCATTGCAAAATCAAATAACTAATATTCAATACTTGATATTTCCATGATCACTTCTCATATCAAATCCAACATATCATTATTTTAAATTTTTTCTAAAACATAAGCATCGCAAAATCAAATAACTAAGATTCAATACTTGATATTTCCATGATCACTTGTAATATCAAATCCGACATATCATTATTTTAACTTTTTTCTAAAACAAAAGCATTGCAAAACCAAATAACTAAGATTCAATACTTGATATTTCCATGATCACTTCTAATATCAAATCCAACATATCATTATTTTAACTTTTTTCTAAAACAAAAGCATTGCAAAATCAAATAACTAAGATTCAAGACTTGATATTTCCATGATCACTTCTAATATCAAATCCAACATATCATTATTTTAACTTTTTTCTAAAACAAAGGCATTGCAAAATCAAATAAGTAAGATTCAATACTTGATATTTCCATGATCACTTCTAATATCAAATCCAACATATCATTATTTTAAATTTTTTCTAAAACAAAAGCATTGCAAAATCAAATAACTAAGATTCAATACTTGATATTTCCATGATCACTTGTAATATCAAATCCGACATATCATTATTTTAACTTTTTTCTAAAACAAAAGCATTGCAAAACCAAATAACTAAGATTCAATACTTGATATTTCCATGATCACTTCTAATATCAAATCCAACATATCATTATTTTAACTTTTTTCTAAAACAAAAGCATTGCAAAATCAAATAACTAAGATTAAATACTTGATATTTCCATGATCACTTCTAATATCAAATCCAACATATCATCATTTTAAATTTTTTCTAAAACAAAAGCATTGCAAAATCAAATAACTAAGATTCAATACTTGATATTTCCATGATCACTTCTAATATCAAATCCAACATATCATTATTTTAACTTTTTTATAAAACAAAAGCATTGCAAAATCAAATAACTAAGATTCAATACTTGATATTTCCATGATGACTTCTAATATCAAATCCAACATATCATTATTTTAACTTTTTTCTAAAACAAAAGCATTGCAAAATCAAATAACTAAGATTCAAGACTTGATATTTCCATGATCACTTCTAATATCAAATCCAACATATCATTATTTTAACTTTTTTCTAAAACAAAGGCATTGCAAAATCAAATAATTAAGATTCAATACTTGATATTTCCATGATCACTTCTAATATCAAATCCAACATATCATTATTTTAAATTTTTTCTAAAACAAAAGCATTGCAAAATCAAATAACTAAGATTCAATACTTGATATTTCCATGATCACTTCTAATATCAAATCCAACATATCATTATTTTAACTTTTTTCTAAAACAAAAGCATTGCAAAATCAAATAACTAAGATTCAAGACTTGATATTTCCATGATCACTTCTAATATCAAATCCAACATATCATTATTTTAACTTTTTTCTAAAACAAAGGCATTGCAAAATCAAATAATTAAGATTCAATACTTGATATTTCCATGATCACTTCTAATATCAAATCCAACATATCATTATTTTAAATTTTTTCTAAAACAAAAGCATTGCAAAATCAAATAACTAAGATTCAATACTTGATATTTCCATGATCACTTGTAATATCAAATCCGACATATCATTATTTTAACTTTTTTCTAAAACAAAAGCATTGCAAAACCAAATAACTAAGATTCAATACTTGATATTTCCATGATCACTTCTAATATCAAATCCAACATATCATTATTTTAACTTTTTTTCTAAAACAAAAGCATTGCAAAATCAAATAACTAAGATTCAATACTTGATATTTCCATGATTACTTCTAATATCAAATCCAACATATCATTATTTTAAATTTTTTCTAAAACATAAGCATTGCAAAATCAAATAACTAAGATTCAATACTTGATATTTCCATGATCACTTCTAATATCAAATCCAACATATCATTATTTTAAATTTTTTCTAAAACAAAAGCATTGCAAAATCAAATAACTAAGATTCAATACTTGATATTTCCATGATCACTTCTAATATCAAATCCAACATATCATTATTTTAACTTTTTTCTAAAACAAAGGCATTGCAAAATCAAATAACTAAGATTCAATACTTGATATTTCCATGATGACTTCTAATATCAAATCCAACATATCATTATTTTAACTTTTTTCTAAAACAAAACCATTGCAAAATCAAATAACTAAGTTTCAATACTTGATATTTCCATGATCACTTCTAATATCAAATCCAACATATCATTATTTTAACTTTTGTCTAAAACAAAAGCATTGCAAAATCAAATAACTAAGATTAAATACTTGATATTTCCATGATCACTTCTAATATCAAATCCAACATATCATCATTTTAAATTTTTTCTAAAACAAAAGCATTGCAAAATCAAATAACTAAGATTCAATACTTGATATTTCCATGATCACTTCTAATATCAAATCCAACATATCATTATTTTAAATTTTTTCTAAAACAAAAGCATTGCAAAATCAAATAACTAAGATTCAATACTTGATATTTCCATGATCACTTCTAATATCAAATCCAACATATCATTATTTTAACTTTTTTCTAAAACAAAGGCATTGCAAAATCAAATAACTAATATTCAATACTTGATATTTCCATGATCACTTCTCATATCAAATCCAACATATCATTATTTTAAATTTTTTCTAAAACATAAGCATCGCAAAATCAAATAACTAAGATTCAATACTTGATATTTCCATGATCACTTGTAATATCAAATCCGACATATCATTATTTTAACTTTTTTCTAAAACAAAAGCATTGCAAAACCAAATAACTAAGATTCAATACTTGATATTTCCATGATCACTTCTAATATCAAATCCAACATATCATTATTTTAACTTTTTTCTAAAACAAAAGCATTGCAAAATCAAATAACTAAGATTCAAGACTTGATATTTCCATGATCACTTCTAATATCAAATCCAACATATCATTATTTTAACATTTTTCTAAAACAAAGGCATTGCAAAATCAAATAAGTAAGATTCAATACTTGATATTTCCATGATCACTTCTAATATCAAATCCAACATATCATTATTTTAAATTTTTTCTAAAACAAAAGCATTGCAAAATCAAATAACTAAGATTCAATACTTGATATTTCCATGATCACTTGTAATATCAAATCCGACATATCATTATTTTAACTTTTTTCTAAAACAAAAGCATTGCAAAACGAAATAACTAAGATTCAATACTTGATATTTCCATGATCACTTCTAATATCAAATCCAACATATCATTATTTTAACTTTTTTCTAAAACAAAAGCATTGCAAAATCAAATAACTAAGATTAAATACTTGATATTTCCATGATCACTTCTAATATCAAATCCAACATATCATCATTTTAAATTTTTTCTAAAACAAAAGCATTGCAAAATCAAATAACTAAGATTCAATACTTGATATTTCCATGATCACTTGTAATATCAAATCCGACATATCATTATTTTAACTTTTTTCTAAAACAAAAGCATTGCAAAACCAAATAACTAAGATTCAAGACTTGATATTTCCATGATCACTTCTAATATCAAATCCAACATATCATTATTTTAACTTTTTTCTAAAACAAAGGCATTGCAAAATCAAATAATTAAGATTCAATACTTGATATTTCCATGATCACTTCTAATATCAAATCCAACATATCATTATTTTAAATTTTTTCTAAAACAAAAGCATTGCAAAATCAAATAACTAAGATTCAATACTTGATATTTCCATGATCACTTCTAATATCAAATCCAACATATCATTATTTTAACTTTTTTCTAAAACAAAAGCATTGCAAAATCAAATAACTAAGATTCAAGACTTGATATTTCCATGATCACTTCTAATATCAAATCCAACATATCATTATTTTAACTTTTTTCTAAAACAAAGGCATTGCAAAATCAAATAATTAAGATTCAATACTTGATATTTCCATGATCACTTCTAATATCAAATCCAACATATCATTATTTTAAATTTTTTCTAAAACAAAAGCATTGCAAAATCAAATAACTAAGATTCAATACTTGATATTTCCATGATCACTTGTAATATCAAATCCGACATATCATTATTTTAACTTTTTTCTAAAACAAAAGCATTGCAAAACCAAATAACTAAGATTCAATACTTGATATTTCCATGATCACTTCTAATATCAAATCCAACATATCATTATTTTAACTTTTTTCTAAAACAAAAGCATTGCAAAATCAAATAACTAAGATTCAATACTTGATATTTCCATGATCACTTCTAATATCAAATCCAACATATCATTATTTTAACTTTTTTCTAAAACAAAAGCATTGCAAAATCAAATAACTAAGAATCAATACTTGATATTTCCATGATCACTTGTAATATCAAATCCGACATATCATTATTTTAACTTTTTTCTAAAACAAAAGCATTGCAAAACCAAATAACTAAGATTCAATACTTGATATTTCCATGATCACTTCTAATATCAAATCCAACATATCATTATTTTAACTTTTTTCTAAACCAAAAGCATTGCAAAATCAAATAACTAAGATTCAATACTTGATATTTCCATGATCACTTCTAATATCAAATCCAACATATCATTATTTTAACTTTTTTTCTAAAACAAAAGCATTGCAAAATCAAATAACTAAGATTCAATACTTGATATTTCCATGATCACTTCTAATATCAAATCCAACATATCATTATTTTAACTTTTTTTCTAAAACAAAAGCATTGCAAAATCAAATAACTAAGATTCAATACTTGATATTTCCATGATCACTTCTAATATCAAATCCAACATATCATTATTTTAACTTTTTTCTAAAACAAAACCATTGCAAAATCAAATAACTAAGATTCAATACTTGATATTTCCATGATCACTTGTAATATCAAATCCGACATATCATTATTTTAACTTTTTTCTAAAACAAAAGCATTGCAGAACCAAATAACTAAGATTCAATACTTGATATTTCCATGATCACTTCTAATATCAAATCCAACATATCATTATTTTAACTTTTTTCTAAAACAAAAGCATTGCAAAATCAAATAACTAAGATTCAATACTTGATATTTCCATGATCACTTCTAATATCAAATCCAACATATCATTATTTTAACTTTTTTCTAAAACAAAAGCATTGCAAAATCAAATAACTAAGAATCAATACTTGATATTTCCATGATCACTTCTAATATCAAATCCGACATATCATTATTTTAACTTTTTTCTAAAACAAAAGCATTGCAAAACCAAATAACTAAGATTCAATACTTGATATTTCCATGATCACTTCTAATATCAAATCCAACATATCATTATTTTAACTTTTTTCTAAAACAAAAGCATTGCAAAATCAAATAACTAAGATTCAATACTTGATATTTCCATGATCACTTCTAATATCAAATCCAACATATCATTATTTTAACTTTTTTTCTAAAACAAAAGCATTGCAAAATCAAATAACTAAGATTCAATACTTGATATTTCCATGATCACTTCTAATATCAAATCCAACATATCATTATTTTAACTTTTTTTCTAAAACAAAAGCATTGCAAAATCAAATAACTAAGATTCAATACTTGATATTTCCATGATGACTTCTAATATCAAATCCAACATATCATTATTTTAACTTTTTTCTAAAACAAAAGCATTGCAAAATCAAATAACTAAGATTCAATACTTGATATTTCCATGATCACTTCTAATATCAAATCCAACATATCATTATTTTAACTTTTTTCTAAAACAAAGGCATTGCAAAATCAAATAACTAAGATTCAATATTTGATATTTCCATGATCACTTCTAATATCAAATCCAACATATCATTATTTGAACTTTTTTCTAAAACAAAAGCATTGCAAAATCAAATAACTAAGATTCAATACTTGATATTTCCATGATCACTTCTAATATCAAATCCAACATATCATTATTTTAACTTTTTTCTAAAACAAAAGCATTGCAAAATCAAATAACTAAGATTCAATACTTGATATTTCCATGATCACTTCTAATATCAAATCCAACATATCATTATTTTAACTTTTTTCTAAAACAAAAGCATTGCAAAATCAAATAACTAAGATTCAATACTTGATATTTCCATGATCACTTCTAATATCAAATCCAACATATCATTATTTTAACTTTTTTCTAAAACAAAAGCATTGCAAAATCAAATAACTAAGAATCAATACTTGATATTTCCATGATCACTTGTAATATCAAATCCGACATATCATTATTTTAACTTTTTTCTAAAACAAAAGCATTGCAAAACCAAATAACTAAGATTCAATACTTGATATTTCCATGATCACTTCTAATATCAAATCCAACATATCATTATTTTAACTTTTTTCTAAAACAAAAGCATTGCAAAATCAAATAACTAAGATTCAATACTTGATATTTCCATGATCACTTCTAATATCAAATCCAACATATCATTATTTTAACTTTTTTTCTAAAACAAAAGCATTGCAAAATCAAATAACTAAGATTCAATACTTGATATTTCCATGATCACTTCTAATATCAAATCCAACATATCATTATTTTAACTTTTTTTCTAAAACAAAAGCATTGCAAAATCAAATAACTAAGATTCAATACTTGATATTTCCATGATCACTTCTAATATCAAATCCAACATATCATTATTTTAACTTTTTTCTAAAACAAAAGCATTGCAAAATCAAATAACTAAGATTCAATACTTGATATTTCCATGATCACTTCTAATATCAAATCCAACATATCATTATTTTAACTTTTTTTCTAAAACAAAAGCATTGCAAAATCAAATAACTAAGATTCAATACTTGATATTTCCATGATCACTTCTAATATCAAATCCAACATATCATTATTTTAACTTTTTTTCTAAAACAAAAGCATTGCAAAATCAAATAACTAAGATTCAATACTTGATATTTCCATGATCACTTCTAATATCAAATCCAACATATCATTATTTTAACTTTTTTCTAAAACAAAACCATTGCAAAATCATATAACTAAGATTCAATACTTGATATTTGCATGATCACTTCTAATATCAAATCCAACATATCATTATTTTAACTTTTTTCTAAAACAAAGGCATTGCAAAATCAAATAACTAAGATTCAATACTTGATATTTCCATGATGACTTCTAATATCAAATCCAACATATCATTATTTTAACTTTTTTCTAAAACATAAGCATTGCAAAACCAAATAACTAAGATTCAATACTTGATATTTCCATGATCACTTCTAATATCAAATCCAACATATCATTATTTTAACTTTTTTCTAAAACAAAAGCATTGCAAAATCAAATAACTAAGAATCAATACTTGATATTTCCATGATCACTTGTAATATCAAATCCGACATATCATTATTTTAACTTTTTTCTAAAACAAAAGCATTGCAAAACCAAATAACTAAGATTCAATACTTGATATTTCCATGATCACTTCTAATATCAAATCCAACATATCATTATTTTAACTTTTTTCTAAAACAAAAGCATTGCAAAATCAAATAACTAAGATTCAATACTTGATATTTCCATGATCACTTCTAATATCAAATCCAACATATCATTATTTTAACTTTTTTTCTAAAACAAAAGCATTGCAAAATCAAATAACTAAGATTCAATACTTGATATTTCCATGATCACTTCTAATATCAAATCCAACATATCATTATTTTAACTTTTTTTCTAAAACAAAAGCATTGCAAAATCAAATAACTAAGATTCAATACTTGATATTTCCATGATCACTTCTAATATCAAATCCAACATATCATTATTTTAACTTTTTTCTAAAACAAAACCATTGCAAAATCAAATAACTAAGATTCAATACTTGATATTTCCATGATCACTTCTAAAATCAAATCCAACATATCATTATTTTAACTTTTTTTCTAAAACAAAAGCATTGCAAAATCAAATAACTAAGATTCAATACTTGATATTTCCATGATCACTTCTAATATCAAATCCAACATATCATTATTTTAACTTTTTTTCTAAAACAAAAGCATTGCAAAATCAAATAACTAAGATTCAATACTTGATATTTCCATGATCACTTCTAATATCAAATCCAACATATCATTATTTTAACTTTTTTCTAAAACAAAACCATTGCAAAATCAAATAACTAAGATTCAATACTTGATATTTCCATGATCACTTCTAATATCAAATCCAACATATCATTATTTTAACTTTTTTCTAAAACAAAAGCATTGCAAAATCAAATAACTAAGATTCAATACTTGATATTTCCATGATGACTTCTAATATCAAATCCAACATATCATTATTTTAACTTTTTTCTAAAACATAAGCATTGCAAAACCAAATAACTAAGATTCAATACTTGATATTTCCATGATCACTTCTAATATCAAATCCAACATATCATTATTTTAACTTTTTTCTAAAACAAAAGCATTGCAAAATCAAATAACTAAGATTCAATACTTGATATTTCCATGATCACTTCTAATATCAAATCCGACATATCATTATTTTAACTTTTTTCTAAAACAAAAGCATTGCAAAACCAAATATCTAAGATTCAATACTTGATATTTCTATGATCACTTCTAATATCAAATCCAACATATCATTATTCTAACTTTTTTCTAAAACAAAACCATTGCAAAATCAAATAACTAAGGTTCAATACTTGATATTTCCATGATCACTTCTAATATCAAATCCAACATATCATTATTTTAACTTTTTTCTAAAACAAAAGCATTGCAAAATCAAATAACTAAGATTCAATACTTGATATTTCCATGATGACTTCTAATATCAAATCCAACATATCATTATTTTAACTTTTTTTCTAAAACAAAAGCATTGCAAAATCAAATAACTAAGATTCAATACTTGATATTTCCATGATCACTTCTAATATCAAATCCAACATATCATTATTTTAACTTTTTTCTAAAACAAAGGCATTGCAAAATCAAATAACTAAGATTCAATACTTGATATTTCCATGATGACTTCTAATATCAAATCCAACATATCATTATTTTTACTTTTTTCTAAAACAAAACCATTGCAAAATCAAATAACTAAGATTCAATACTTGATATTTCCATGATCACTTCTAATATCAAATCCAACATATCATTATTTTAACTTTTGTCTAAAACAAAAGCATTGCAAAATCAAATAACTAAGATTAAATACTTGATATTTCCATGATCACTTCTAATATCAAATCCAACATGTCATCATTTTAACTTTATTCTTAAACAAAAGCATTGCAAAATCAAATAACTAAGATTCAATACTTGATATTTCCATGATCACTTCTAATATCAAATCCAACATATCATTATTTTAACTTTTTTTCTAAAACAAAAGCATTGCAAAATCAAATAACTAAGATTCAATACTTGATATTTCCATGATCACTTCTAATATCAAATCCAACATATCATCATTTTAACTTTTTTCTAAAACAAAAGCATTGCAAAATCAAATAACTAAGATTCAATACTTGATATTTCCATGATCACTTCTAATATCAAATCCAACATATCATTATTTTAACTTTTTTTTAAAACAAAAGCATTGCAAAATCAAATAACTAAGATTCAAGACTTGATATTTCCATGATCACTTCTAATATCAAATCCAACATATCATTATTTTAACTTTTTTTCTAAAACAAAAGCATTGCAAAATCAAATAACTAAGATTCAATACTTGATATTTCCATGATCACTTCTAATATCAAATCCAACATATCATTATTTGAAATTTTTTCTAAAACATAAGCATTGCAAAATCAAATAACTAAGATTCAATACTTGATATTTCCATGATCACTTCTAATATCAAATCCAACATATCATTATTTTAAATTTTTTCTAAAACAAAAGCATTGCAAAATCAAATAACTAAGATTCAATACTTGATATTTCCATGATCACTTCTAATATCAAATCCAACATATCATTATTTTAACTTTTTTCTAAAACAAAGGCATTGCAAAATCAAATAACTAAGATTCAATACTTGATATTTCCCTAATGACTTCTAATATCAAATCCAACATATCATTATTTTAACTTTTTTCTAAAACAAAAGCATTGCAAAATCAAATAACTAAGATTCAATACTTGATATTTCCATGATCACTTCTAATATCAAATCCAACATATCATTATTTTAACTTTTGTCTAAAACAAAAGCATTGCAAAATCAAATAACTAAGATTAAATACTTGATATTTCCATGATCACTTCTAATATCAAATCCGACATATCATTATTTTAACTTTTTTCTAAAACAAAAGCATTGCAAAACCAAATAACTAAGATTCAATACTTGATATTTCCATGATCACTTTTAATATCAAATCCAACATATCATTATTTTAACTTTTTTCTAAAACAAAACCATTGCAAAATCAAATAACTATGATTCAATACTTGATATTTCCATGATCACTTCTAATATCAAATCCAACATATCATTATTTTAACTTTTTTTTTTAAACAAAAGCATTGCAAAATCAAATAACTAAGATTCAATACTTGATATTTCCATGATCACTTCTAATATCAAATCCAACATATCATTATTTTAACTTTTTTTCTAAAACAAAAGCATTGCAAAATCAAATAACTAAGATTCAATACTTGATATTTCCATGATTACTTCTAATATCAAATCCAACATATCATTATTTTAAATTTTTTCTAAAACATAAGCATTGCAAAATCAAATAACTAAGATTCAATACTTGATATTTCCATGATCACTTCTAATATCAAATCCAACATATCATTATTTTAACTTTTTTCTAAAACAAAAGCATTGCAAAATCAAATAACTAAGATTCAATACTTGATATTTCCATGATCACTTCTAATATCAAATCCGACATATCATTATTTTAACTTTTTTCTAAAACAAAAGCATTGCAAAACCAAATAACTAAGATTCAATACTTGATATTTCCATGATCACTTTTAATATCAAATCCAACATATCATTATTTTAACTTTTTTCTAAAACAAAACCATTGCAAAATCAAATAACTATGATTCAATACTTGATATTTCCATGATCACTTCTAATATCAAATCCAACATATCGTTATTTTTACTTTTTTTCTAAAACAAAAGCATTGCAAAATCAAATAACTAAGATTCAATACTTGATATTTCCATGATCACTTCTAATATCAAATCCAACATATCATTATTTTAACTTTTTTTCTAAAACAAAAGCATTGCAAAATCAAATAACTAAGATTCAATACTTGATATTTCCATGATTACTTCTAATATCAAATCCAACATATCATTATTTTAAATTTTTTCTAAAACATAAGCATTGCAAAATCAAATAACTAAGATTCAATACTTGATATTTCCATGATCACTTCTAATATCAAATCCAACATATCATTATTTTAACTTTTTTCTAAAACAAAAGCATTGCAAAATCAAATAACTAAGATTCAATACTTGATATTTCCATGATCACTTCTAATATCAAATCCAACATATCATTATTTTAACTTTTTTCTAAAACAAAGGCATTGCAAAATCAAATAACTAAGATTCAATACTTGATATTTCCATGATGACTTCTAATATCAAATCCAACATATCATTATTTTAACTTTTTTCTAAAACAAAACCATTGCAAAATCAAATAACTAAGTTTCAATACTTGATATTTCCATGATCACTTCTAATATCAAATCCAACATATCATTATTTTAACTTTTGTCTAAAACAAAAGCATTGCAAAATCAAATAACTAAGATTAAAGACTTGATATTTCCATGATCACTTCTAATATCAAATCCAACATATCATCATTTTAACTTTTTTCTAAAACAAAAGCATTGCAAAATCAAATAACTAAGATTCAATACTTGATATTTCCATGATCACTTCTAATATCAAATCCAACATATCATTATTTTAAATTTTTTCTAAAACAAAAGCATTGCAAAATCAAATAACTAAGATTCAATACTTGATATTTCCATGATCACTTCTAATATCAAATCCAACATATCATTATTTTAACTTTTTTCTAAAACAAAGGCATTGCAAAATCAAATAACTAATATTCAATACTTGATATTTCCATGATCACTTCTCATATCAAATCCAACATATCATTATTTTAAATTTTTTCTAAAACATAAGCATCGCAAAATCAAATAACTAAGATTCAATACTTGATATTTCCATGATCACTTGTAATATCAAATCCGACATATCATTATTTTAACTTTTTTCTAAAACAAAAGCATTGCAAAACCAAATAACTAAGATTCAATACTTGATATTTCCATGATCACTTCTAATATCAAATCCAACATATCATTATTTTAACTTTTTTCTAAAACAAAAGCATTGCAAAATCAAATAACTAAGATTCAAGACTTGATATTTCCATGATCACTTCTAATATCAAATCCAACATATCATTATTTTAACTTTTTTCTAAAACAAAGGCATTGCAAAATCAAATAAGTAAGATTCAATACTTGATATTTCCATGATCACTTCTAATATCAAATCCAACATATCATTATTTTAAATTTTTTCTAAAACAAAAGCATTGCAAAATCAAATAACTAAGATTCAATACTTGATATTTCCATGATCACTTGTAATATCAAATCCGACATATCATTATTTTAACTTTTTTCTAAAACATAAGCATTGCAAAACCAAATAACTAAGATTCAATACTTGATATTTCCATGATCACTTCTAATATCAAATCCAACATATCATTATTTTAACTTTTTTCTAAAACAAAAGCATTGCAAAATCAAATAACTAAGATTAAATACTTGATATTTCCATGATCACTTCTAATATCAAATCCAACATATCATCATTTTAAATTTTTTCTAAAACAAAAGCATTGCAAAATCAAATAACTAAAATTCAATACTTGATATTTCCATGATCACTTCTAATATCAAATCCAACATATCAATATTTTAACTTTTTTCTAAAACAAAAGCATTGCAAAATCAAATAACTAAGATTCAATACTTGATATTTCCATGATCACTTCTAATATCAAATCCAACATATCATTATTTTAACTTTTTTCTAAAACAAAGGCATTGCAAAATCAAATAACTAATATTCAATACTTGATATTTCCATGATCACTTCTCATATCAAATCCAACATATCATTATTTTAAATTTTTTCTAAAACATAAGCATCGCAAAATCAAATAACTAAGATTCAATACTTGATATTTCCATGATCACTTGTAATATCAAATCCGACATATCATTATTTTAACTTTTTTCTAAAACAAAAGCATTGCAAAACCAAATAACTAAGATTCAATACTTGATATTTCCATGATCACTTCTAATATCAAATCCAACATATCATTATTTTAACTTTTTTCTAAAACAAAAGCATTGCAAAATCAAATAACTAAGATTCAAGACTTGATATTTCCATGATCACTTCTAATATCAAATCCAACATATCATTATTTTAACTTTTTTCTAAAACAAAGGCATTGCAAAATCAAATAATTAAGATTCAATACTTGATATTTCCATGATCACTTCTAATATCAAATCCAACATATCATTATTTTAAATTTTTTCTAGAACAAAAGCATTGCAAAATCAAATAACTAAGATTCAATACTTGATATTTCCATGATCACTTGTAATATCAAATCCGACATATCATTATTTTAACTTTTTTCTAAAACAAAAGCATTGCAAAATCAAATAACTAAGATTCAATACTTGATATTTCCATGATCACTTCTAATATCAAATCCAACATATCATTATTTTAACTTTTTTCTAAAACAAAAGCATTGCAAAATCAAATAACTAAGATTAAATACTTGATATTTCCATGATCACTTCTAATATCAAATCCAACATATCATCATTTTAAATTTTTTCTAAAACAAAAGCATTGCAAAATCAAATAACTAAGATTCAATACTTGATATTTCCATGATCACTTCTAATATCAAATCCAACATATCATTATTTTAACTTTTTTCTAAAACAAAAGCATTGCAAAATCAAATAACTAAGATTCAATACTTGATATTTCCATGATCACTTCTAATATCAAATCCAACATATCATTATTTTAACTTTTTTCTAAAACAAAGGCATTGCAAAATCAAATAACTAATATTCAATACTTGATATTTCCATGATCACTTCTCATATCAAATCCAACATATAATTATTTTAAATTTTTTCTAAAACATAAGCATCGCAAAATCAAATAACTAAGATTCAATACTTGATATTTCCATGATCACTTGTAATATCAAATCCGACATATCATTATTTTAACTTTTTTCTAAAACAAAAGCATTGCAAAACCAAATAACTAAGATTCAATACTTGATATTTCCATGATCACTTCTAATATCAAATCCAACATATCATTATTTTAACTTTTTTCTAAAACAAAAGCATTGCAAAATCAAATAACTAAGATTCAAGACTTGATATTTCCATGATCACTTCTAATATCAAATCCAACATATCATTATTTTAACTTTTTTCTAAAACAAAGGCATTGCAAAATCAAATAATTAAGATTCAATACTTGATATTTCCATGATCACTTCTAATATCAAATCCAACATATCATTATTTTAAATTTTTTCTAAAACAAAAGCATTGCAAAATCAAATAACTAAGATTCAATACTTGATATTTCCATGATCACTTCTAATATCAAATCCGACATATCATTATTTTAACTTTTTTCTAAAACAAAAGCATTGCAAAACCAAATAACTAAGATTCAATACTTGATATTTCCATGATCACTTCTAATATCAAATCCAACATATCATTATTTTAACTTTTTTCTAAAACAAAAGCATTGCAAAATCAAATAACTAAGATTCAATACTTGATATTTCCATGATCACTTCTAATATCAAATCCAACATATCATTATTTTAACTTTTTTTCTAAAACAAAAGCATTGCAAAATCAAATAACTAAGATTCAATACTTGATATTTCCATGATCACTTCTAATATCAAATCCAACATATCATTATTTTAACTTTTTTTCTAAAACAAAAGCATTGCAAAATCAAATAACTAAGATTCAATACTTGATATTTCCATGATCACTTCTAATATCAAATCCAACATATCATTATTTTAACTTTTTTCTAAAACAAAGGCATTGCAAAATCAAATAACTAAGATTCAATACTTGATATTTCCATGATCACTTCTAATATCAAATCCAACATATCATTATTTTAAATTTTTTCTAAAACAAAAGCATTGCAAAATCAAATAACTAAGATTCAATACTTGATATTTCCATGATCACTTCTAATATCAAATCCATCATATCATTATTTTAACTTTTTTCTAAAACAAAAGCATTGCAAAACCAAATAACTAAGATTCAATACTTGATATTTCCATGATCACTTCTAATATCAAATCCAACATATCATTATTTTAACTTCTTTCTAAAACAAAAGCATTGCAAAATCAAATAACTAAGATTCAATACTTGATATTTCCATGATCACTTCTAATATCAAATCCAACATATCATTATTTTAACTTTTTTTCTAAAACAAAAGCATTGCAAAATCAAATAACTAAGATTCAATACTTGATATTTCCATGATGACTTCTAATATCAAATCCAACATATCATTATTTTAACTTTTTTTCTAAAACAAAAGCATTGCAAAATCAAATAACTAAGATTCAATACTTGATATTTCCATGATCACTTCTAATATCAAATCCAACATATCATTATTTTAACTTTTTTCTAAAACAAAACCATTGCAAAATCAAATAACTAAGATTCAATACTTGATATTTGCATGATCACTTCTAATATCAAATCCAACATATCATTATTTTAACTTTTTTCTAAAACAAAGGCATTGCGAAATCAAATAACTAAGATTCAATACTTGGTATTTCCATGATGACTTCTAATATCAAATCCAACATATCATTATTTTAACTTTTTTCTAAAACATAAGCATTGCAAAACCAAATAACTAAGATTCAATACTTGATATTTCCATGATCACTTCTAATATCAAATCCAACATATCATTATTTTAACTTTTTTCTAAAACAAAAGCATTGCAAAATCAAATAACTAAGATTCAATACTTGATATTTCCATGATCACTTCTAATATCAAATCCGACATATCATTATTTTAACTTTTTTCTAAAACAAAAGCATTACAAAACCAAATAACTAAGATTCAATACTTGATATTTCCATGATCACTTCTAATATCAAATCCAACATATCATTATTCTAACTTTTTTCTAAAACAAAACCATTGCAAAATCAAATAACTAAGGTTCAATACTTGATATTTCCATGATCACTTCTAATATCAAATCCAACATATCATTATTTTAACTTTTTTTCTAAAACAAAAGCATTGCAAAATCAAATAACTAAGATTCAATACTTGATATTTCCATGATCACTTCTAATATCAAATCCAACATATCATTATTTTAACTTTTTTTCTAAAACAAAGCATTGCAAAATCAAATATCTAAGATTCAATACTTGATATTTCCATGATCACTTCTAATATCAAATCCAACATATCATTATTTTAACTTTTTTCTAAAACAAAAGCATTGCAAAATCAAATAACTAAGATTCAATACTTGATATTTCCATGATCACTTCTAATATCAAATCCAACATTTCATTATTTTAACTTTTTTCTAAAACAAAGGCATTGCAAAATCAAATAACTAATATTCAATACTTGATATTTCCATGATCACTTCTAATATCAAATCCAACATATCATTATTTTAACTTTTTTCTAAAACAAAAGCATTGCAAAATCAAATAACTAAGATTCATTACTTGATATTTCCATGATCACTTCTAATATCAAATCCAACATATCATTATTTTAACTTTTGTCTAAAACAAAAGCATTGCAAAATCAAATAACTAAGATTAAATACTTGATATTTCCATGATCACTTCTAATATCAAATCCAACATATCATCATTTTAACTTTTTTCTAAAACAAAAGCATTGCAAAATCAAATAACTAAGATTCAATACTTGATATTTCCATGATCACTTCTAATATCAAATCCAACATATCATCATTTTAACTTTTTCTAAAACAAAAGCATTGCAAAATCAAATAACTAAGATTCAAGACTTGATATTTCCATGATCACTTCTAATATCAAATCCAACATATCATTATTTTAACTTTTTTCTAAAACAAAAGCATTGCAAAATCAAATAACTAAGATTCAAGACTTGATATTTCCATGATCACTTCTAATATCAAATCCAACATATCATTATTTTAACTTTTTTCTAAAACAAAAGCATTGCAAAATCAAATAACTAAGATTCAATACTTGATATTTCCATGATCACTTCTAATATCAAATCCGACATATCATTATTTTAACTTTTTTCTAAAACAAAAGCATTGCAAAACCAAATAACTAAGATTCAATACTTGATATTTCCATGATCACTTTTAATATCAAATCCAACATATCATTATTTTAACTTTTTTCTAAAACAAAACCATTGCAAAATCAAATAACTATGATTCAATACTTGATATTTCGATGATCACTTCTAATATCAAATCCAACATATCATTATTTTAACTTTTTTTCTAAAACAAAAGCATTGCAAAATCAAATAACTAAGATTCAATACTTGATATTTCCATGATCACTTCTAATATCAAATCCAACATATCATTATTTTAACTTTTTTTAAAAAACAAAGGCATTGCAAAATCAAATAACTAAGATTCAATACTTGATATTTCCATGATTACTTCTAATATCAAATCCAACATATCATTATTTTAAATTTTTTCTAAAACATAAGCATTGCAAAATCAAATAACTAAGATTCAATACTTGATATTTCCATGATCACTTCTAATATCAAATCCAACATATCATTATTTTAAATTTTTTCTTAAACAAAAGCATTGCAAAATCAAATAACTAAGATTCCATACTTGATATTTCCATGATCACTTCTAATATCAAATCCAACATATCATTATTTTAACTTTTTTCTAAAACAAAACCATTGCAAAATCAAATAACTAAGATTCAATACTTGATATTTCCATGATGACTTCTAATATCAAATCCAACATATCATTATTTTAACTTTTTTCTAAAACAAAACCATTGCAAAATCAAATAACTAAGATTCAATACTTGATATTTCCATGATCACTTCTAATATCAAATCCAACATATCATTATTTTAACTTTTGTCTAAAACAAAAGCATTGCAAAATCAAATAACTAGATTAAATACTTGATATTTCCACGATCACTTCTAATATCAAATCCAACATATCATCATTTTAAATTTTTTCTAAAACAAAAGCATTGCAAAATCAAATAACTAAGATTCAATACTTGATATTTCCATGATCACTTCTAATATCAAATCCAACATATCATTATTTTAACTTTTTTATAAAACAAAAGCATTGCAAAATCAAATAACTAAGATTCAATACTTGATATTTCCATGATCACTTCTAATATCAAATCCAACATATCATTATTCTAACTTTTTTCTAAAACAAAGGCATTGCAAAATCAAATAACTAAGATTCAATACTTGATATTTCCATGATCACTTCTCATATCAAATCCAACATATCATTATTTTAAATTTTTTCTAAAACAAAGGCATTGCGAAATCAAATAACTAAGATTCAATACTTGGTATTTCCATGATGACTTCTAATATCAAATCCAACATATCATTATTTTAACTTTTTTCTAAAACATAAGCATTGCAAAACCAAATAACTAAGATTCAATACTTGATATTTCCATGATGACTTCTAATATCAAATCCAACATATCATTATTTTAACTTTTTTCTAAAACAAAACCATTGCAAAATCAAATAACTAAGATTCAATACTTGATATTTCCATGATCACTTCTAATATCAAATCCGACATATCATTATTTTAACTTTTTTCTAAAACAAAAGCATTACAAAACCAAATAACTAAGATTCAATACTTGATATTTCCATGATCACTTCTAATATCAAATCCAACATATCATTATTCTAACTTTTTTCTAAAACAAAACCATTGCAAAATCAAATAACTAAGGTTCAATACTTGATATTTCCATGATCACTTCTAATATCAAATCCAACATATCATTATTTTAACTTTTTTTCTAAAACAAAAGCATTGCAAAATCAAATAACTAAGATTCAATACTTGATATTTCCATGATCACTTCTAATATCAAATCCAACATATCATTATTTTAACTTTTTTTCTAAAACAAAAGCATTGCAAAATCAAATAACTAAGATTCAATACTTGATATTTCCATGATCACTTCTAATATCAAATCCAACATATCATTATTTTAAATTTTTTCTAAAACATAAGCATTGCAAAATCAAATAACTAAGATTCAATACTTGATATTTCCATGATCACTTCTAATATCAAATCCAACATATCATTATTTTAACTTTTTTCTAAAACAAAGGCATTGCAAAATCAAATAACTAAGATTCAATACTTGATATTTCCATGATCACTTCTAATATCAAATCCAACATTTCATTATTTTAACTTTTTTCTAAAACAAAGGCATTGCAAAATCAAATAACTAAGATTCAATACTTGATATTTCCATGATGACTTCTAATATCAAATCCAACATATCATTATTTTAACTTTTTTCTAAAACAAAAGCATTGCAAAATCAAATAACTAAGATTCAATACTTGATATTTCCATGATCACTTCTAATATCAAATCCAACATATCATTATTTTAACTTTTGTCTAAATCAAAAGCATTGCAAAATCAAATAACTAAGATTAAATACTTGATATTTCCATAATCACTTCTAATATCAAATCCAACATATCATCATTTTAACTTTTTTCTAAAACAAAAGCATTGCAAAATCAAATAACTAAGATTCAATACTTGATATTTCCATGATCACTTCTAATATCAAATCCAACATATCATTATTTTAACTTTTTTCTAAAACAAAAGCATTGCAAAATCAAATAACTAAGATTCAATACTTGATATTTCCATGATCACTTCTAATATCAAATCCAACATATCATCATTTTAACTTTTTCTAAAACAAAAGCATTGCAAAATCAAATAACTAAGATTCAATACTTGATATTTCCATGATCACTTCTAATATCAAATCCAACATATCATTATTTTAAATTTTTTCTAAAACATAAGCATCGCAAAATCAAATAACTAAGATTCAATACTTGATATTTCCATGATCACTTGTAATATCAAATCCGACATATCATTATTTTAACTTTTTTCTAAAACAAAAGCATTGCAAAACCAAATAACTAAGATTCAATACTTGATATTTCCATGATCACTTCTAATATCAAATCCAACATATCATTATTTTAACTTTTTTTCTAAAACAAAACCATTGCAAAATCAAATAACTAAGATTCAATACTTGATATTTCCATGATCACTTCTAATATCAAATCCAACATATCATTATTTTAACTTTTTTTCTAAAACAAAAGCATTGCAAAATCAAATAACTAAGATTCAATACTTGATATTTCCATGATCACTTCTAATATCAAATCCAACATATCATTATTTTAACTTTTTTTCTAAAACAAAAGCATTGCAAAATCAAATAACTAAGATTCAATACTTGATATTTGCATGATCACTTCTAATATCAAATCCAACATATCATTATTTTAACTTTTTTTCTAAAACAAAACCATTGCAAAATCAAATAACTAAGATCCAATACTTGATATTTCCATGATCACTTCTAATATCAAATCCAACATTTCATTATTTTAACTTTTTTCTAAAACAAAGGCATTGCAAAATCAAATAACTAAGATTCAATACTTGATATTTCCATGATGACTTCTAATATCAAATCCAACATATCATTATTTTAACTTTTTTCTAAAACAAAAGCATTGCAAAATCAAATAACTAAGATTCAATACTTGATATTTCCATGATCACTTCTAATATCAAATCCAACATATCATTATTTTAACTTTTGTCTAAATCAAAAGCATTGCAAAATCAAATAACTAAGATTAAATACTTGATATTTCCATGATCACTTCTAATATCAAATCCAACATATCATCATTTTAACTTTTTTCTAAAACAAAAGCATTGCAAAATCAAATAACTAAGATTCAATACTTGATATTTCCATGATCACTTCTAATATCAAATCCAACATATCATTATTTTAACTTTTTTCTAAAACAAAAGCATTGCAAAATCAAATAACTAAGATTCAATACTTGATATTTCCATGATCACTTCTAATATCAAATCCAACATATCATCATTTTAACTTTTTCTAAAACAAAAGCATTGCAAAATCAAATAACTAAGATTCAAGACTTGATATTTCCATGATCACTTCTAATATCAAATCCAACATATCATTATTTTAAATTTTTTCTAAAACATAAGCATCGCAAAATCAAATAACTAAGATTCAATACTTGATATTTCCATGATCACTTGTAATATCAAATCCGACATATCATTATTTTAACTTTTTTCTAAAACAAAAGCATTGCAAAACCAAATAACTAAGATTCAATACTTGATATTTCCATGATCACTTCTAATATCAAATCCAACATATCATTATTTTAACTTTTTTTCTAAAACAAAACCATTGCAAAATCAAATAACTAAGATTCAATACTTGATATTTCCATGATCACTTCTAATATCAAATCCAACATATCATTATTTTAACTTTTTTTCTAAAACACAAGCATTGCAAAATCAAATAACTAAGATTCAATACTTGATATTTCCATGATCACTTCTAATATCAAATCCAACATATCATTATTTTAACTTTTTTCTAAAACAAAAGCATTGCAAAATCAAATAACTAAGATTCAATACTTGATATTTCCATGATCACTTCTAATATCAAATCCAACATATCATCATTTTAACTTTTTTCTAAAACAAAAGCATTGCAAAATCAAATAACTAAGATTCAATACTTGATATTTCCATGATCACTTCTAATATCAAATCCAACATATCATTATTTTAAATTTTTTCTAAAACATAAGCATCGCAAAATCAAATAACTAAGATTCAATACTTGATATTTCCATGATCACTTGTAATATCAAATCCGACATATCATTATTTTAACTTTTTTCTAAAACAAAAGCATTGCAAAACCAAATAACTAAGATTCAATACTTGATATTTCCATGATCACTTCTAATATCAAATCCAACATATCATTATTTTAACTTTTTTTCTAAAACAAAACCATTGCAAAATCAAATAACTAAGATTCAATACTTGATATTTCCATGATCACTTCTAATATCAAATCCAACATATCATTATTTTAACTTTTTTTCTAAAACAAAAGCATTGCAAAATCAAATAACTAAGATTCAATACTTGATATTTGCATGATCACTTCTAATATCAAATCCAACATATCATTATTTTAACTTTTTTCTAAAACAAAAGCATTGCAAAATATAATTACTAAGATTCAATACTTGATATTTCCATGATCACTTCTAATATCAAATCCAACATATCATTATTTTAACTTTTTACTAAAACAAAGGCATTGCAAAATCTAATAACTAAGATTCAATACTTGATATTTCCATGATCACTTCTAATATCAAATCCAACATATCATTATTTTTACTTTTTTCTAAAACAAAAGCATTACAAAATCAAATAACTAAGATTCAAGACTTGATATTTCCATGATCACTTCTAATATCAAATCCAACATATCATTATTTTAACTTTTTTCTAAAACAAAGGCATTGAAAAATCAAAAAAGTAAGATTCAATACTTGATATTTCCATGATCACTTCTAATATCAAATCCAACATATCATTATTTTAACTTTTTACTAAAACAAAGGCATTGCAAAATCTAATAACTAAGATTCAATACTTGATATTTCCATGATCACTTCTAATATCAAATCCAACATATCATTATTTTTACTTTTTTCTAAAACAAAAGCATTACAAAATCAAATAACTAAGATTCAAGACTTGATATTTCCATGATCACTTCTAATATCAAATCCAACATATCATTATTTTAACTTTTTTCTAAAACAAAGGCATTGAAAAATCAAAAAAGTAAGATTCAATACTTGATATTTCCATGATCTCTTCTAATATCAAATCCAACATATCATTATTTTAACTTTTGTCTAAAACAAAAGCATTGCAAAATCAAATAACTAAGATTCAATACTTGATATTTCCATGATCACTTGTAATATCAAATCCGACATATCATTCTTTTAACTTTTTTCTAAAACAAAAGCATTGCAAAACCAAATAACTAAGATTCACTACTTGATATTTCCATGATCACTTCTAATATCAAATCCAACATATCATTATTTTAACTTTTTTCTAAAACAAAAGCATTGCAAAATCAAATAAATAAGATTCAATACTTGATATTTCCATGATCACTTCTAATATCAAATCCAACATATCATTCTTTTAACTTTTTTTCTAAAACAAAAGCATTGCAAAATCAAATAACTAAGATTCAATACTTGATATTTCCATGATCACTTCTAATATCAAATCCAACATATCATTATTTTAACTTTTTTTCTAAAACAAAAGCATTGCAAAATCAAATAACTAAGATTCAATACTTGATATTTCCATGATCACTTCTAATATCAAATCCAACATATCATTATTTTAACTTTTTTCTAAAACAAAAGCATTGCAAAATATAATTACTAAGATTCAATACTTGATATTTCCATGATCACTTCTAATATCAAGTCCAACATATCATTATTTTAACTTTTTTCTAAAACAAAGGCATTGCAAAATCTAATAACTAAGATTCAATACTTGATATTTCCATGATCACTTCTAATATCAAATCCAACATATCATTATTTTAACTTTTTTCTAAAACAAAAGCATTGCAAAATCAAATAACTAAGATTCAATACTTGATATTTCCATGATCACTTCTAATATCAAATCCAACATATCATTATTTTAACTTTTGTCTAAAACAAAAGCATTGCAAAATCAAATAACTAAGATTAAATACTTGATATTTCCATGATCACTTCTAATATCAAATCCAACATATCATCATTTTAACTTTTTTCTAAAACAAAAGCATTGCAAAATCAAATAACTAAGATTCAATACTTCATATTTCCATGATCACTTCTAATATCAAATCCGACATATCATTATTTTAACTTTTTTCTAAAACAAAGGCATTGCAAAATCAAATAACTAAGATTCAATACTTGATATTTCCATGATCACTTCTAATATCAAATCCAACATATCATTATTTTAACTTTTTTCTAAAACAAAAGCATTGCAAAATCAAATAACTAAGATTCAATACTTGATATTTCCATAATAACTTCTAATATCAAATCCAACATATCAATATTTTAACTTTTTTCTAAAACAAAAGCATTGCAAAATCAAATAACTAAGATTCAATACTTGATATTTCCATGATCACTTCTAGTTTCAAATCCAAAATATCATTATTTTACCTTTTTTCTAAAACAAAAGCATTGCAAAATCAAATAACTAAGATTCAATACTTGATATTTCCATGATCACTTCTAATATCAAATCCAACATATCATTATTTTAACTTTTTTCTAAAAGAAAGTCATTGCAAAATCAAATAACTAAGATTCAATACTTGATATTTCCATGATCACTTCTAATATCAAATCCAACATATCATTATTTTAAATTTTTTCTAAAACAAAAGCATTGCAAAATCAAATAACTAAGATTCAATACTTGATATTTCCATGATCACTTGTAATATCAAATCCGACATATCATTATTTTAACTTTTTTCTAAAACAAAAGCATTGCAAAATATAATTACTAAGATTCAATACTTGATATTTCCATGATCACTTCTAATATCAAGTCCAACATATCATTATTTTAACTTTTTTCTAAAACAAAGGCATTGCAAAATCTAATAACTAAGATTCAATACTTGATATTTCCATGATCACTTCTAATATCAAATCCAACATATCATTATTTTAACTTTTTTCTAAAACAAAAGCATTGCAAAATCAAATAACTAAGATTCAATACTTGATATTTCCATGATCTCTTCTAATATCAAATCCAACATATCATTATTTTAACTTTTTTCTAAAACAAAGTCATTGCAAAATCTAATAACTAAGATTCAATACTTGATATTTCCATGATCACTTCTAATATCAAATCCAACATATCATTATTTTAACTTTTTTGTAAAACAAAACCATTGCAAAATCAAATAACTAAGATTCAATACTTGATATTTCCATGATCACTTCTAATATCAAATCCAACATATCATTATTTTAACTTTTGTCTAAAACAAAAGCATTGCAAAATCAAATAACTAAGATTAAATACTTGATATTTCCATGATCACTTCTAATATCAAATCCAACATATCATCATTTTAACTTTTTTCTAAAACAAAAGCATTGCAAAATCAAATAACTAAGATTCAATACTTGATATTTCCATGATCACTTCTAATATCAAATCCGACATATCATTATTTTAACTTTTTTCTAAACCAAAAGCATTGCAAAATCAAATAACTAAGATTCAATACTTGATATTTCCATGATCACTTCTAATATCAAATCCAACATATCATTATTTTAACTTTTTTCTAAAACAAAGTCATTGCAAAATCAAATAACTAAGATTCAATACTTGATATTTCCATGATCACTTCTAATATCAAATCCAACATATCATTATTTTAACTTTTTTTCTAAAACAAAAGCATTGCAAAATAATATAACTAAGATTCAATACTTGATATTTCCATGATCACTTGTAATATCAAATCCGACATATCATTATTTTAACTTTTTTCTAAAACAAAAGCATTCCAAAACCAAATAACTAAGATTCAATACTTGATATTTCCATGATCACTTCTAATATCAAATCCGACGTATCATTATTTTAACTTTTTTCTAAAACAAAAGCATTGCAAAATCAAATAACTAAGATTCAATACTTGATATTTCCATGATCACTTCTAATATCAAATCCAACATATCATTATTTTAACTTTTGTCTAAAACAAAAGCATTGCAAAATCAAATAACTAAGATTCAATACTTGATATTTCCATGATCACTTCTAATATCAAATCCGACATATCATTATTTTAACTTTTTTCTAAAACAAAAGCATTGCAAAATCAAATAACTAAGATTCAATACTTGATATTTCCATGATCACTTCTAATATCAAATCCAACATATCATTATTTTAACTTTTTTTCTTAAACAAAAGCATTGCAAAATCAAATAACTAAGATTCAATACTTGATATTTCCATGATCACTTCTAATATCAAATCCAACATATCATTATTTTAACTTTCTTCTAAAACAAAAGCATTGCAAAATATAATAACTAAGATTCAATACTTGATATTTCCATGATCACTTCTAATATCAAATCCAATATATCATTATTTTAACTTTTTTCTAAAACAAAGGCATTGCAAAATCTAATAACTAAGATTCAATACTTGATATTTCCATGATCACTTCTAATATCAAATCCAACATATCATTATTTTAACTTTTTTCTAAAACAAAAGCATTGCAAAATCAAATAACTAAGATTCAATACTTGATATTTCCATGATCACTTCTAATATCAAATCCAACATATCATTATTTTAACTTTTTTCTAAAACAAAAGCATTGCAAAATCTAATAACTAAGATTCAATACTTGATATTTCGATGATCACTTCTAATATCAAATCCAACATATCATTATTTTAACTTTTTTCTAAAACAAAGTCATTGCAAAATCAAATAACTAAGATTCAATACTTGATATTTCCATGATCACTTCTAATATCAAATCCAACATATCATTATTTTAAATTTTTTCTAAAACAAAAGCATTGCAAAATCAAATAACTAAGATTCAATACTTGATATTTCCATGATCACTTGTAATATCAAATCCGACATATCATTATTTTAACTTTTTTCTAAAACAAAAGCATTGCAAAACCAAATAACTAAGATTCAATACTTGATATTTCCTTGATCACTTCTAATATCAAATCCAACATATCATTATTTTAACTTTTTTCTAAAACAAAAGCATTGCAAAATCAAATAACTAAGATTCAATACTTGATATTTCCATGATCACTTCTAATATCAAATCCAACATATCATTATTTTAAATTTTTTCTAAAACATAAGCATTGCAAAATCAAATAACTAAGATTCAATACTTGATATTTCCATGATCACTTGTAATATCAAATCCGACATATCATTATTTTAACTTTTTTCTAAAACAAAAGCATTGCAAAACCAAATAACTAAGATTCAATACTTGATATTTCCATGATCACTTCTAATATCAAATCCAATATATCATTATTTTAACTTTTTTCTAAAACAAAGGCATTGCAAAATCTAATAACTAAGATTCAATACTTGATATTTCCATGATCACTTCTAATATCAAATCCAACATATCATTATTTTAAATTTTTTCTAAAACAAAAGCATTGCAAAATCAAATAACTAAGATTCAATACTTGATATTTCCATGATCACTTGTAATATCAAATCCGACATATCATTATTTTAACTTTTTTCTAAAACAAAAGCATTGCAAAACCAAATAACTAAGATTCAATACTTGATATTTCCATGATCACTTCTAATATCAAATCCAATATATCATTATTTTAAATTTTTTCTAAAACATAAGCATTGCAAAATCAAATAACTAAGATTCAATACTTGATATTTCCATGATCACTTGTAATATCAAATCCGACATATCATTATTTTAACTTTTTTCTAAAACAAAAGCATTGCAAAACCAAATAACTAAGATTCAATACTTGATATTTCCATGATCACTTCTAATATCAAATCCAATATATCATTATTTTAACTTTTTTCTAAAACAAAGGCATTGCAAAATCTAATAACTAAGATTCAATACTTGATATTTCCATGATCACTTCTAATATCAAATCCAACATATCATTATTTTAAATTTTTTCTAAAACAAAAGCATTGCAAAATCAAATAACTAAGATTCAATACTTGATATTTCCATGATCACTTCTAATATCAAATCCAACATATCATTATTTTAACTTTTTTCTAAAACAAAAGCATTGCAAAACCAAATAACTAAGATTCAATACTTGATATTTCCATGATCACTTCTAATATCAAATCCAATATATCATTATTTTAACTTTTTTCTAAAACAAAGGCATTGCAAAATCTAATAACTAAGATTCAATACTTGATATTTCCATGATCACTTCTAATATCAAATCCAACATATCATTATTTTAACTTTTTTCTAAAACAAAAGCATTGCAAAATCAAATAACTAAGATTCAATACTTGATATTTCCATGATCACTTCTAATATCAAATCCAACATATCATTATTTTAACTTTTTTTCTAAAACAAAAGCATTGCAAAATCAAATAACTAAGATTCAATACTTGATATTTCCATGATCACTTCTAATATCAAATCCAACATATCATTATTTTAACTTTCTTCTAAAACAAAAGCATTGCAAAATATAATAACTAAGATTCAATACTTGATATTTCCATGATCACTTCTAATATCAAATCCAATATATCATTATTTTAACTTTTTTCTAAAACAAAGGCATTGCAAAATCTAATAACTAAGATTCAATACTTGATATTTCCATGATCACTTCTAATATCAAATCCAACATATCATTATTTTAACTTTTTTCTAAAACAAAAGCATTGCAAAATCAAATAACTAAGATTCAATACTTGATATTTCCATGATCACTTCTAATATCAAATCCAACATATCATTATTTTAACTTTTTTCCAAAACAAAAGCATTGCAAAATATAATAACTAAGATTCAATACTTGATATTTCCATGATCACTTCTAATATCAAATCCAATATATCATTCTTTTAACTTTTTTCTAAAACAAAAGCATTGCAAAATCAAATAACTAAGATTCAATACTTGATATTTCCATGATCACTTCTTATATCAAATCCAATATATCATTATTTTAACTTTTTTCTAAAACAAAGGCATTGCAAAATCTAATAACTAAGATTCAATAGTTGATATTTCCATGATCACTTCTAATATCAAATCCAACATATCATTATTTTAACTTTTTTCTAAAACAAAAGCATTGCAAAATCAAATAACTAAGATTCAATACTTGATATTTCCATGATCACTTCTAATATCAAATCCAACATATCATTATTTTAACTTTTTTCTAAAACAAAAGCATTGCAAAATCTAATAACTAAGATTCAATACTTGATATTTCCATGATCACTTCTAATATCAAATCCAACATATCATTATTTTAACTTTTTTCTAAAACAAAAGCATTGCAAAATCAAATAACTAAGATTCAATACTTGATATTTCCATGATCACTTCTAATATCAAATCCAACATATCATTATTTTAACTTTTGTCTAAAACAAAAGCATTGCAAAATCAAATAACTAAGATTAAATACTTGATATTTCCATGATCACTTCTAATATCAAATCCAAAATATCATTCTTTTAACTTTTTTCTAAAACAAAAGCATTGCAAAATCAAATAACTACGATTCAATACTTGATATTTCCATGATCACTTCTAATATCAAATCCGACATATCATTATTTTAACTTTTTTCTAAAACAAAAGCATTGCAAAATCAAATAACTAAGATTCAATACTTGATATTTCCATGATCACTTCTAATATCAAATCCGACATATCATTATTTTAACTTTTTTCTAAAACAAAAGCATTGCAAAATCAAATAACTAAGATTCAATACTTGATATTTCCATGATCACTTCTAATATCAAATCCAACATATCATTATTTTAACTTTTTTCTAAAACAAAGTCATTGCAAAATCAAATAACTAAGATTTAATACTTGATATTTCCATGATCACTTCTAATATCAAATCCAACATATCATTATTTTAAATTTTTTCTAAAACAAAAGCATTGCAAAATCAAATAACTAAGATTCAATACTTGATATTTCCATGATCACTTGTAATATCAAATCCGACATATCATTATTTTAACTTCTTTCTAAAACAAAAGCATTGCAAAACCAAATAACTAAGATTCAATACTTGATATTTCCATGATCACTTCTAATATCAAATCCAACATATCATTATTTTAACTTTTTTCTAAAACAAAAGCATTGCAAAATCTAATAACTAAGATTCAATACTTGATATTTCCATGATCACTTCTAATATCAAATCCAACATATCATTATTTTAACTTTTTTCTAAAACAAAACCATTGCAAAATCAAATAACTAAGATTCAATACTTGATATTTCCATGATCACTTCTAATATCAAATCCAACATATCATTATTTTAACTTTTGTCTAAAACAAAAGCATTGCAAAATCAAATAACTAAGATTCAATACTTGATATTTCCATGATCACTTCTAATATCAAATCCAAAATATCATTCTTTTAACTTTTTTCTAAAACAAAAGCATTGCAAAATCAAATAACTACGATTCAATACTTGATATTTCCATGATCACTTCTAATATCAAATCCGACATATCATTATTTTAACTTTTTTCTAAAACAAAAGCATTGCAAAATCAAATAACTAAGATTCAATACTTGATATTTCCATGATCACTTCTAATATCAAATCCGACATATCATTATTTTAACTTCATTCTAAAACAAAAGCATTGCAAAATCAAATAACTAAGATTCAATACTTGATATTTCCATGATCATTTCTAATATCAAATCCAACATATCATCATTTTAACTTTTTTCTAAAACAAAAGCATTGCAAAATCAAATAACTAAGATTTAATACTTGATATTTCCATGATCACTTCTAATATCAAATCCAACATATCATTACTTTAACTTTTTTCTAAAACAAAAACATTGGATAATCAAATAACTAAGATTCAATACTTGATATTTCCATGATCACTTCTAATATCAAATTCAACATATCATTATTTTAACTTTTTTCTAAAACAAAAGCATTGCAAAATCAAGTAACTAAGATTCAAGACTTGATATTTCCATGATCACTTCTAATATCAAATCCAACATATCATTCTTTTAACTTTTTTCTAAAACAAAAGCATTGCAAAATCAAATAACTAAGATTCAATACTTGATATTTCCATGATCACTTGTAATACAAAATCCGACATATCATTATTTTAACTTTTTTCTAAAACAAAAGCATTGCAAAATCAAATAACTAAGATTCAATACTTGATATTTCCATGATCACTTCTAATATCAAATCCAACATATCATTATTTGAACTTTTTTCTAAAACAAAACCATTGCAAAATCAAATAACTAAGATTCAATACTTGATATTTCCATGATCACTTCTAATATCAAATCCAACATATCATTATTTTAACTTTTTTTCTAAAACAAAAGCATTGCAAAATCAAATAACTAAGATTCAATTCTTGATATTTCCATGATCACATCTAATATCAAATCCAACATATCATTATTTTAACTTTTTTCTAAAACAAAAGCATTGCAAAATCAAATAACTAAGATTCAATACTTGATATTTCCATGATCTTTTCTAATATCAAATCCAACATATCATCATTTTAACTTTTTTCTATAACAAAAGCATTGCAAAATCAAATAACTAAGATTTAATACTTGACATTTCCAAGATCACTTCTAATATCAAATCCAACATATCATTACTTTAACTTTTTTCTAAAACAAAAACATTGCAAAATCAAATAACTAAGATTCAATACTTGATATTTCCATGATCACTTCTAATATCAAATTCAACATATCATTATTTTAACTTTTTTCTAAAACAAAAGCATTGCAAAATCAAATAACTAAGATTCAAGACTTGATATTTCCATGATCACTTCTAATATCAAATCCAACATATCATTATTTTAACTTTTGTCTAAAACAAAAGCATTGCAAAATCAAATAACTAAGATAAAATACTTGATATTTTCATGATCACTTCTAATATCAAATCCAACATATCATTATTTTAACTTTTTTCTAAAACAAAAGCATTGCAAAATCAAATAACTAAGATTCAAGACTTGATATTTCCATGATCACTTCTAATATCAAATCCAACATATCATCATTTTAATTTTTTTCTAAAACAAAGGCATTGCAAAATCAAATAACTAAGATTCAATACTTGATATTTCCATGATCACTTCTAATATCAAATCCAACATATCATTATTTTAAATTTTTTCTAAAACAAAAGCATTGCAAAATCAAATAACTAAGATTCAATACTTGATATTTCCATGATCACTTGCAATATCAAATCCGACATATCATTATTTTAACTTTTTTCTAAAACAAAAGCATTGCAAAACCAAAAAACTAAGATTCAATACTTGATATTTCCATGATCACTTCTAATATCAAATCCAACATATCATTATTTTAACTTTTTTCTAAAACAAAAGCATTGCAAAATCAAATAACTAAGATTCAATACTTGATATTTCCATGATCACTTCTAATATCCAATCCAACATATCATTATTTTAACTTTTTTTCTAAAACAAAAGCATTGCAAAATCAAATAACTAAGATTCAATACTTGATATTTCCATGATCACTTCTAATATCAAATCCAACATATCATTATTTTAACTTTTTTCTAAAACAAAAGCATTGCAAAATCAAATAACTAAGATTCAATACTTGATATTTCCATGATCACTTTTAATCTCAAATCCAACATATCATTATTTTAACTTTTTTCTAAAACAAAAGAATTGCAAAATCAAATAACTAAGATTCAAGACTTGATATTTCCATGATCTTTTCTAATATCAAATCTAACATATCATCATTTTAACTTTTTTCTAAAACAAAAGTATTGCAAAATCAAATAACTAAGATTTAATACTTGATATTTCCATGATCACTTCTAATATCAAATCCAACATATCATTACTTTAACTTTTTTCTAAAACAAAAACATTGCATAATCAAATAACTAAAATTCAATACTTGATATTTCCATGATCACTTATAATATCAAATCCAACATATCATTATTTTAACTTTTTTCTAAAACAAAAGCATTGCAAAATCAAATAACTAAGATTCAAGACTTGATATTTCCATAATCACTTCTAATATCAAATCCAACATATCATTATTTTAACTTTTTTCTAGAACAAAAGCATTGCAAAATCAAATAATTAAGATTCAATACTTGATATTTTCATGATCACTTCTTATATCAAATCCAACATATCATTATTTTAACTTTTTTCTAAAACAAAAGCATTGCAAAATCAAATAACTAAGATTCAAGACTTGATATTTCCATGATCACTTCTAATATCAAATCCAACATATCATTATTTTAACTTTCTTCTAAAACAAAAGCATTGCAAAATATAATAACTAAGATTCAATACTTGATATTTCCATGATCACTTCTAATATCAAATCCAACATATCATTATTTTAACTTTTTTCTAAAACAAAGGCATTTCAAAATTAAATAACTAAGATTCAAGACTTGATATTTCCATGATCACTTCTAATATCAAATCCAACATATCATTATTTTAACTTTTTTCTAAAACAAAACCATTGCAAAATCAAATAACTAAGATTCAATACTTGATATTTCCATGATCACTTCTAATATCAAATCCAACATATCATCATTTTAACTTTTGTCTAAAACAAAAGCATTGCAAAATCAAATAACTAAGATTAAATACTTGATATTTCCATGATCACTTCTAATATCAAATCCAACATATCATCATTTTAACTTTTTTCTAAAACAAAAGCATTGCAAAATCAAATAACTAAGATTCAATATTTGATATTTCCATGATCACTTCTAATATCAAATCCAACATATCATTATTTGAACTTTTTTCTAAAACAAAAGCATTACAAAATCAAATAACTAAGATTCAATACTTGATATTTCCATGATCACTTCTAATATCAAATCCAACATATCATTATTTTAACTTTTTTCTAAAACAAAGGCATTGCAAAATCAAATAACTAAGATTCAATACTTGATATTTCCATGATCACTTCTAATATCAAATCCAACATATCATTATTTTAACTTTTTTCTAAAACAAAAGCATTGCAAAATCAAATAACTAAGATTCAATACTTGATATTTCCATGATCACTTCTAATATCAAATCCAACATATCATTATTTTAACTTTTTTTCTAAAACAAAAGCATTGCAAAATCAAATAACTAAGATTCAATACTTGATATTTCCATGATCACTTCTAATATCAAATCCAACATATCATTATTTTAACTTTTTTTCTAAAACAAAAGCATTGCAAAATCAAATAACTAAGATTCAATACTTGATATTTCCATGATCACTTCTAATATCAAATCCAACATATCATTATTTTAACTTTTTTCTAAAACAAAACCATTGCAAAATCAAATAACTAAGATTCAATACTTGATATTTCCATGATCACTTCTAATATCAAATCCAACATATCATCATTTTAACTTTTTTCTAAAACAAAAGCATTGCAAAATCAAATAACTAAGATTCAAGACTTGATTTTTCCATGATCACTTCTAATATCAAATCCAACATATCATTATTTTAACTTTTTTCTAAAACAATAGCATTGCAAAATCAAATAACTAAGATTCAATACTTGATATTTCCATGATGACTTCTAATATCAAATCCAACATATCATTATTTTAACTTTTTTCTAAAACAAAAGCATTGCAAAATCAAATAACTAAGATTCAATACTTGATATTTCCATGATCACTTCTAATATCAAATCCAACATATCATTATTTTAACTTTTCTCTAAAACAAAAGCATTGCAAAATCGAATAACTAAGATTCAATACTTGATTTTTCCATGATCACTTCTAATATCAAATCCAACATATCATTATTTTAACTTTTTTCTAAAACAATAGCATTGCAAAATCAAGTAACTAAGATTCAATACTTGATATTTCCATGATCACTTTTAATATCAAATCCTACATATCATTATTTTAACTTTTTTCTAAAACAAAAGCATTGCAAAATAAAAAAACTAAGATTCAAGACTTGATATTTCCATGATCACTTCTAATATCAAATCCATTATATCATTATTTTAATTTTTTTCTAAAACAAAAGCATTACAAAATCAAATAACTAAGATTCAATACTTGATATTTCCATGATCACTTCTAATATCAAATCCATTAAATCATTATTTTAACTTTTTTCTAAAACAAAAGCATTGCAAAACCAAATAACTAAGATTCAAGACTTGATATTTCCATGATCACTTCTTATATCTAATCCAACATATCATTATTTTAACTTTTTTTTAAAACAAAAGCATTGCAAAATGAAATAACTTAGATTCAATACTTGATATTTGCATGATCACTTCTTGTATCAAATCCGACATATCATTATTTTACCTTTTTTCTAAAACAAAAGAATTCCAAAATCAAATAACTAAGATTCAATACTTGATATTTCCATGATCACTTTTAATATCAAATCCAACATATCATTATTTTACGTTCTTTCTAAAATAAATGCATTGCAAAATCAAATAACTAAGAATTTATACTTGATATTTCCATGATCACTTCTAATATCAAATCCATTATATCATTATTTTAACTTTTTTCTAAAACAAAAGCATTGCAAAATCCAATAACTAAGATTCAAGACTTGATATTTCTATGATCACTTCTAATATCTAATCCAACATATCATTAATTTAACTTTTTTTTATAACAAAAGCATTCCAAATTAAATAACTTAGATTCAAGACTTGATATTTCCATGATCTTTTCTAATATCAAATCCAACATATCATTATTTTACCTTTCTTCTAAAACAAAAGCATTGCAAAATCAAATAACTAAGATTCAATACTTGATATTTCCATGATCACTTTTAATATCAAATCCAACATATCATTATTTTAACTTTTTTCTAAAACAAAAGCATTGCAAAATCAAATAACTAAGATTCAATACTTGATATTTCCATGATCACTTCTAATATCAAATCCAACATATCATTATTTTAACTTTTTTTCTAAAATAAAAGCATTGCGAAACCAAATAACTAAGATTCAATACTTAATATTTCCATGATCACTTCTAATATCAAATCCAACATATCATTATTTTAACTTTTTTCTAAAACAAAAGCATTGCAAAATCAAATAACTAAGATTCAAGACTTGATATTTCCATGATCACTTCTAATATCAAATCCAACATATCATCATTTTAATTTTTTTCTAAAACAAAGGCATTGCAAAATCAAATAACTAAGATTCAATACTTGATATTTCCATGATCACTTCTAATATCAAATCCAACATATCATTATTTTAAATTTTTTCTAAAACAAAAGCATTGCAAAATCAAATAACTAAGATTCAATACTTGATATTTCCATGATCACTTGCAATATCAAATCCGACATATCATTATTTTAACTTTTTTCTAAAACAAAAGCATTGCAAAACCAAAAAACTAAGATTCAATACTTGATATTTCCATGATCACTTCTAATATCAAATCCAACATATCATTATTTTAACTTTTTTCTAAAACAAAAGCATTGCAAAATCAAATAACTAAGATTCAATACTTGATATTTCCATGATCACTTCTAATATCCAATCCAACATATCATTATTTTAACTTTTTTTCTAAAACAAAAGCATTGCAAAATCAAATAACTAAGATTCAATACTTGATATTTCCATGATCACTTCTAATATCAAATCCAACATATCATTATTTTAACTTTTTTCTAAAACAAAAGCATTGCAAAATCAAATAACTAAGATTCAATACTTGATATTTCCATGATCACTTTTAATCTCAAATCCAACATATCATTATTTTAACTTTTTTCTAAAACAAAAGAATTGCAAAATCAAATAACTAAGATTCAAGACTTGATATTTCCATGATCTTTTCTAATATCAAATCTAACATATCATCATTTTAACTTTTTTCTAAAACAAAAGTATTGCAAAATCAAATAACTAAGATTTAATACTTGATATTTCCATGATCACTTCTAATATCAAATCCAACATATCATTACTTTAACTTTTTTCTAAAACAAAAACATTGCATAATCAAATAACTAAAATTCAATACTTGATATTTCCATGATCACTTATAATATCAAATCCAACATATCATTATTTTAACTTTTTTCTAAAACAAAAGCATTGCAAAATCAAATAACTAAGATTCAAGACTTGATATTTCCATAATCACTTCTAATATCAAATCCAACATATCATTATTTTAACTTTTTTCTAGAACAAAAGCATTGCAAAATCAAATAATTAAGATTCAATACTTGATATTTTCATGATCACTTCTTATATCAAATCCAACATATCATTATTTTAACTTTTTTCTAAAACAAAAGCATTGCAAAATCAAATAACTAAGATTCAAGACTTGATATTTCCATGATCACTTCTAATATCAAATCCAACATATCATTATTTTAACTTTCTTCTAAAACAAAAGCATTGCAAAATATAATAACTAAGATTCAATACTTGATATTTCCATGATCACTTCTAATATCAAATCCAACATATCATTATTTTAACTTTTTTCTAAAACAAAGGCATTTCAAAATTAAATAACTAAGATTCAAGACTTGATATTTCCATGATCACTTCTAATATCAAATCCAACATATCATTATTTTAACTTTTTTCTAAAACAAAACCATTGCAAAATCAAATAACTAAGATTCAATACTTGATATTTCCATGATCACTTCTAATATCAAATCCAACATATCATCATTTTAACTTTTGTCTAAAACAAAAGCATTGCAAAATCAAATAACTAAGATTAAATACTTGATATTTCCATGATCACTTCTAATATCAAATCCAACATATCATCATTTTAACTTTTTTCTAAAACAAAAGCATTGCAAAATCAAATAACTAAGATTCAATATTTGATATTTCCATGATCACTTCTAATATCAAATCCAACATATCATTATTTGAACTTTTTTCTAAAACAAAAGCATTGCAAAATCAAATAACTAAGATTCAATACTTGATATTTCCATGATCACTTCTAATATCAAATCCAACATATCATTATTTTAACTTTTTTCTAAAACAAAGGCATTGCAAAATCAAATAACTAAGATTCAATACTTGATATTTCCATGATCACTTCTAATATCAAATCCAACATATCATTATTTTAACTTTTTTCTAAAACAAAAGCATTGCAAAATCAAATAACTAAGATTCAATACTTGATATTTCCATGATCACTTCTAATATCAAATCCAACATATCATTATTTTAACTTTTTTTCTAAAACAAAAGCATTGCAAAATCAAATAACTAAGATTCAATACTTGATATTTCCATGATCACTTCTAATATCAAATCCAACATATCATTATTTTAACTTTTTTTCTAAAACAAAAGCATTGCAAAATCAAATAACTAAGATTCAATACTTGATATTTCCATGATCACTTCTAATATCAAATCCAACATATCATTATTTTAACTTTTTTCTAAAACAAAACCATTGCAAAATCAAATAACTAAGATTCAATACTTGATATTTCCATGATCACTTCTAATATCAAATCCAACATATCATCATTTTAACTTTTTTCTAAAACAAAAGCATTGCAAAATCAAATAACTAAGATTCAAGACTTGATTTTTCCATGATCACTTCTAATATCAAATCCAACATATCATTATTTTAACTTTTTTCTAAAACAATAGCATTGCAAAATCAAATAACTAAGATTCAATACTTGATATTTCCATGATGACTTCTAATATCAAATCCAACATATCATTATTTTAACTTTTTTCTAAAACAAAAGCATTGCAAAATCAAATAACTAAGATTCAATACTTGATATTTCCATGATCACTTCTAATATCAAATCCAACATATCATTATTTTAACTTTTCTCTAAAACAAAAGCATTGCAAAATCGAATAACTAAGATTCAATACTTGATTTTTCCATGATCACTTCTAATATCAAATCCAACATATCATTATTTTAACTTTTTTCTAAAACAATAGCATTGCAAAATCAAGTAACTAAGATTCAATACTTGATATTTCCATGATCACTTCTAATATCAAATCCTACATATCATTATTTTAACTTTTTTCTAAAACAAAAGCATTGCAAAATAAAAAAACTAAGATTCAAGACTTGATATTTCCATGATCACTTCTAATATCAAATCCATTATATCATTATTTTAATTTTTTTCTAAAACAAAAGCATTACAAAATCAAATAACTAAGATTCAATACTTGATATTTCCATGATCACTTCTAATATCAAATCCATTAAATCATTATTTTAACTTTTTTCTAAAACAAAAGCATTGCAAAACCAAATAACTAAGATTCAAGACTTGATATTTCCATGATCACTTCTTATATCTAATTCAACATATCATTATTTTAACTTTTTTTTAAAACAAAAGCATTGCAAAATGAAATAACTTAGATTCAATACTTGATATTTGCATGATCACTTCTTGTATCAAATCCGACATATCATTATTTTACCTTTTTTCTAAAACAAAAGAATTCCAAAATCAAATAACTAAGATTCAATACTTGATATTTCCATGATCACTTTTAATATCAAATCCAACATATCATTATTTTACGTTCTTTCTAAAATAAATGCATTGCAAAATCAAATAACTAAGAATTTATACTTGATATTTCCATGATCACTTCTAATATCAAATCCATTATATCATTATTTTAACTTTTTTCTAAAACAAAAGCATTGCAAAATCCAATAACTAAGATTCAAGACTTGATATTTCTATGATCACTTCTAATATCTAATCCAACATATCATTAATTTAACTTTTTTTTATAACAAAAGCATTCCAAATTAAATAACTTAGATTCAAGACTTGATATTTCCATGATCTTTTCTAATATCAAATCCAACATATCATTATTTTACCTTTCTTCTAAAACAAAAGCATTGCAAAATCAAATAACTAAGATTCAATACTTGATATTTCCATGATCACTTTTAATATCAAATCCAACATATCATTATTTTAACTTTTTTCTAAAACAAAAGCATTGCAAAATCAAATAACTAAGATTCAATACTTGATATTTCCATGATCACTTCTAATATCAAATCCAACATATCATTATTTTAACTTTTTTTCTAAAATAAAAGCATTGCGAAACCAAATAACTAAGATTCAATACTTAATATTTCCATGATCACTTCTAATATCAAATCCAACATATCATTATTTTAACTTTTTTCTAAAACAAAAGCATTGCAAAATCAAATAACTAAGATTCAATACTTGATATTTCCATGATCACTTCTAATATCAAATCCTACATATCATTATTTTAACTTTTTTCTAAAACAAAAGCATTGCAAAATCAAAAAACTAAGATTCAAGACTTGATATTTCCATGATCACTTCTAATATCAAATCCATTATATCATTATTTTAATTTTTTTCTAAAACAAAAGCATTACAAAATCAAATATTTAAGATTCAATACTTGATATTTCCATGATCACTTCTAATATCAAATCCATTAAATCATTATTTTAACTTTTTTCTAAAACAAAAGCATTGCAAAACCAAATAACTAAGATTCAAGACTTGATATTTCCATGATCACTTCTTATATCTAATCCAACATATCATTATTTTAACTTTTTTTTAAAACAAAAGCATTGCAAAATGAAATAACTTAGATTCAATACTTGATATTTGCATGATCACTTCTTGTATCAAATCCGACATATCATTATTTTACCTTTTTTCTAAAACAAAAGAATTCCAAAATCAAATAACTAAGATTCAATACTTGATATTTCCATGATCACTTCTAATATCAAATCCAACATATCATTATTTTACGTTCTTTCTAAAATAAAAGCATTGCAAAATCAAATAACTAAGAATTTATACTTGATATTTCCATGATCACTTCTAATATCAAATCCATTATATCATTATTTTAACTTTTTTCTAAAACAAAAGCATTGCAAAATCCAATAACTAAGATTCAAGACTTGATATTTCTATGATCACTTCTAATATCTAATCCAACATATCATTATTTTAACTTTTTTTTATAACAAAAGCATTGCAAAATGAAATAACTTAGATTCAAGACTTGATATTTCCATGATCTTTTCTAATATCAAATCCAACATATCATTATTTTACCTTTCTTCTAAAACAAAAGCATTGCAAAATCAAATAACTAAGATTCAATACTTGATATTTCCATGATCACTTTTAATATCAAATCCAACATATCATTATTTTAACTTTTTTCTAAAACAAAAGCATTGCAAAATCAAATAACTAAGATTCAATACTTGATATTTCCATGATCACTTCTAATATCAAATCCAACATATCATTATTTTAACTTTTTTTCTAAAATAAAAGCATTGCGAAACCAAATAACTAAGATTCAATACTTAATATTTCCATGATCACTTCTAATATCAAATCCAACATATCATTATTTTAACTTTTTTCTAAAACAAAAGCATTGCAAAATCAAATAACTAAGATTCAATACTTGATATTTCCATGATCACTTCTAATATCAAATCCAACATATCATTATTTTAACTTTTTTCTAAAACAAAAGCATTGCAAAATCAAATAACTAAGATTCAAGACTTGATTTTTCCATGATCACTTCTAATATCAAATCCAACATATCATTATTTTAACTTTTTTCTAAAACAATAGCATTGCAAAATCAAATAACTAAGATTCAATACTTGATATTTCCATGATGACTTCTAATATCAAATCCAACATATCATTATTTTAACTTTTTTCTAAAACAAAAGCATTTCAAAATCAAATAACTAAGATTCAATACTTGATATTTCCATGATCACTTCTAATATCAAATCCAACATATCATTATTTTAACTTTTCTCTAAAACAAAAGCATTGCAAAATCAAATAACTAAGATTCAATACTTGATTTTTCCATGATCACTTCTAATATCAAATGCAACATATCATTATTTTAACTTTTTTCTAAAACAATAGCATTGCAAAATTAAATAACTAAGATTCAATACTTGATATTTCCATGATCACTTCTAATATCAAATCCAACATATCATTATTTTAACTTTTTTCTAAAACAAAAGCATTGCAAAATCAAGTAACTAAGATTCAATACTTGATATTTCCAAGATCACTTCTAATATCAAATCCAACATATCATTATTTTAATTTTTTTTTTAAATAAAAGCATTGCAAAACCAAATAACTAAGATTCAATACTTGATATTTCCATGATGACTTCTAATATCAAATCCAACATATCATTATTATAACTTTTTTCTAAAACAAAAGCATTGCAAAATCAAATAACTAAGATTCAATACTTGATATTTCTATGATGACTTCTAATATCAAATCCAACATATCATTATTTTAACTTTTTTCTAAAACAAAAGCATTGCAAAATCAAATAACTAAGATTCAAGACTTGATTTTTCCATGATCACTTCTAATATCAAATCCAACATATCATTATTTTAACTTTTTTCTAAAACAATAGCATTGCAAAATCAAATAACTAAGATTCAATACTTGATATTTCCATGATGACTTCTAATATCAAATCCAACATATCATTATTTTAACTTTTTTCTAAAACAAAAGCATTGCAAAACCAAATAACTAAGATTCAATACTTGATATTTCCATGATGACTTCTAATATCAAATCCAACATATCATTATTTTAACTTTTTTCTAAAACAAAAGCATTGCAAAATCAAATAACTAAGATTCAAGACTTGATTTTTCCATGATCACTTCTAATATCAAATCCAACATATCATTATTTTAACTTTTTTCTAAAACAATAGCATTGCAAAATCAAATAACTAAGATTCAATACTTGATATTTCCATGATGACTTCTAATATCAAATCCAACATATCATTATTTTAACTTTTTTCTAAAACAAAAGCATTGCAAAATCAAATAACTAAGATTCAATACTTGATATTTCCATGATCACTTCTAATATCAAATCCAACATATCATTATTTTAACTTTTCTCTAAAACAAAAGCATTGCAAAATCAAATAACTAAGATTCAATACTTGATATTTCCATGATCACTTCTAATATCAAATCCATTAAATCATTATTTTAACTTTTTTCTAAAACAAAAGCATTGCAAAACCAAATAACTAAGATTCAAGACTTGATATTTCCATGATCACTTCTTATATCTAATCCAACATATCATTATTTTAACTTTTTTTTAAAACAAAAGCATTGCAAAATGAAATAACTTAGATTCAATACTTGATATTTGCATGATCACTTCTTGTATCAAATCCGACATATCATTATTTTACCTTTTTTCTAAAACAAAAGAATTCCAAAATCAAATAACTAAGATTCAATACTTGATATTTCCATGATCACTTCTAATATCAAATCCAACATATCATTATTTTACGTTCTTTCTAAAATAAAAGCATTGCAAAATCAAATAACTAAGAATTTATACTTGATATTTCCATGATCACTTCTAATATCAAATCCATTATATCATTATTTTAACTTTTTTCTAAAACAAAAGCATTGCAAAATCCAATAACTAAGATTCAAGACTTGATATTTCTATGATCACTTCTAATATCTAATCCAACATATCATTATTTTAACTTTTTTTTATAACAAAAGCATTGCAAAATGAAATAACTTAGATTCAAGACTTGATATTTCCATGATCTTTTCTAATATCAAATCCAACATATCATTATTTTACCTTTCTTCTAAAACAAAAGCATTGCAAAATCAAATAACTAAGATTCAATACTTGATATTTCCATGATCACTTTTAATATCAAATCCAACATATCATTATTTTAACTTTTTTCTAAAACAAAAGCATTGCAAAATCAAATAACTAAGATTCAATACTTGATATTTCCATGATCACTTCTAATATCAAATCCAACATATCATTATTTTAACTTTTTTTCTAAAATAAAAGCATTGCGAAACCAAATAACTAAGATTCAATACTTAATATTTCCATGATCACTTCTAATATCAAATCCAACATATCATTATTTTAACTTTTTTCTAAAACAAAAGCATTGCAAAATCAAATAACTAAGATTCAATACTTGATATTTCCATGATCACTTCTAATATCAAATCCAACATATCATTATTTTAACTTTTTTCTAAAACAAAAGCATTGCAAAATCAAATAACTAAGATTCAAGACTTGATTTTTCCATGATCACTTCTAATATCAAATCCAACATATCATTATTTTAACTTTTTTCTAAAACAATAGCATTGCAAAATCAAATAACTAAGATTCAATACTTGATATTTCCATGATGACTTCTAATATCAAATCCAACATATCATTATTTTAACTTTTTTCTAAAACAAAAGCATTTCAAAATCAAATAACTAAGATTCAATACTTGATATTTCCATGATCACTTCTAATATCAAATCCAACATATCATTATTTTAACTTTTCTCTAAAACAAAAGCATTGCAAAATCAAATAACTAAGATTCAATACTTGATTTTTCCATGATCACTTCTAATATCAAATGCAACATATCATTATTTTAACTTTTTTCTAAAACAATAGCATTGCAAAATTAAATAACTAAGATTCAATACTTGATATTTCCATGATCACTTCTAATATCAAATCCAACATATCATTATTTTAACTTTTTTCTAAAACAAAAGCATTGCAAAATCAAGTAACTAAGATTCAATACTTGATATTTCCAAGATCACTTCTAATATCAAATCCAACATATCATTATTTTAATTTTTTTTTTAAATAAAAGCATTGCAAAACCAAATAACTAAGATTCAATACTTGATATTTCCATGATGACTTCTAATATCAAATCCAACATATCATTATTATAACTTTTTTCTAAAACAAAAGCATTGCAAAATCAAATAACTAAGATTCAATACTTGATATTTCTATGATGACTTCTAATATCAAATCCAACATATCATTATTTTAACTTTTTTCTAAAACAAAAGCATTGCAAAATCAAATAACTAAGATTCAAGACTTGATTTTTCCATGATCACTTCTAATATCAAATCCAACATATCATTATTTTAACTTTTTTCTAAAACAATAGCATTGCAAAATCAAATAACTAAGATTCAATACTTGATATTTCCATGATGACTTCTAATATCAAATCCAACATATCATTATTTTAACTTTTTTCTAAAACAAAAGCATTGCAATACCAAATAACTAAGATTCAATACTTGATATTTCCATGATGACTTCTAATATCAAATCCAACATATCATTATTTTAACTTTATTCTAAAACAAAAGCATTGCAAAATCAAATAACTAAGATTCAAGACTTGATTTTTCCATGATCACTTCTAATATCAAATCCAACATATCATTATTTTAACTTTTTTCTAAAACAATAGCATTGCAAAATCAAATAACTAAGATTCAATACTTGATATTTCCATGATGACTTCTAATATCAAATCCAACATATCATTATTTTAACTTTTTTCTAAAACAAAAGCATTGCAAAATCAAATAACTAAGATTCAATACTTGATATTTCCATGATCACTTCTAATATCAAATCCAACATATCATTATTTTAACTTTTCTCTAAAACAAAAGCATTGCAAAATCAAATAACTAAGATTCAATACTTGATTTTTCCATGATCACTTCTAATATCAAATCCAACATATCATTATTTTAACTTTTTTCTAAAACAATAGCATTGCAAAATTAAATAACTAAGATTCAATACTTGATATTTCCATGATCACTTCTAATATCAAATCCAACATATCATTATTTTAACTTTTTTCTAAAACAAAAGCATTGCAAAATCAAGTAACTAAGATTCAATAGTTGATATTTCCAAGATCACTTCTAATATCAAATCCAACATATCATTATTTTAATTTTTTTTTTAAATAAAAGCATTGCAAAACCAAATAACTAAGATTCAATACTTGATATTTCCATGATGACTTCTAATATCAAATCCAACATATCATTATTATAACTTTTTTCTAAAACAATAGCATTGCAAAATCAAATAACTAAGATTCAATACTTGATATTTCCATGATCACTTCTAATATCAAATCCAACATATCATTATTTTAACTTTTTTCTAAAACAAAAGCATTGCAAAATCAAATAACTAAGATTCAAGACTTGATTTTTCCATGATCACTTCTAATATCAAATCCAACATATCATTATTTTAACTTTTTTCTAAAACAAAAGCATTGCAAAATCAAATAACTAAGATTCAATACTTGATATTTCCATGATCACTTCTAATATCAAATCCAACATATCATTATTTTAACTTTTTTCTAAAACAAAAGCATTGCAAAATCAAATAATTAAGATTCAATACTTGATATTTCCATGATCACTTCTAATATCAAATCCAACATATCATTATTTTATCTTTTTTCTAAAACAAAAGCATTGCAAAATCAAGTAACTAAGATTCAATACTTGATATTTCCAAGATCACTTCTAATATCAAATCCAACATATCATTATTTTATCTTTTTTCTAAAACAAAAGGATTGCAAAATCAAATAACTAAGATTCAATACTTGATATTTCCATGATCAATTCTAATATCAAATCCAACATATCATTATTTTAATTTTTTTCTAAAATAAAAGCATTGCAAAATCAAATAACTAAGATTCAATACTTGATATTTCCATGATCACTTCTAATATCTAATCCAACATATCATTATTTTAACTTTTTTCTAAAACAAAAGCATTGCAAAATCAAATAACTAAGATTCAATACTTGATATTTCCATGATCACTTCTAATATCAAATCCAACATATCATTATTTTAACTTTTTTTAAAAATTAAAAGCATTGCGAAACCAAATAACTAAGATTCAATACTTAATATTTCCATGATCACTTCTAATATCAAATCCAACATATCATTATTTTAACTTTTTTCTAAAATAAAAGCATTGCAAAATCAAATAACTAAGATTCAATACTTGATATTTCCATGATCACTTCTAATATCTAATCCAACATATCATTATTTTAACTTTTTTCTAAAACAAAAGCATTGCAAAATCAAATAACTAAGATTCAATACTTGATATTTCCATGATCACTTCTAATATCAAATCCAACATATCATTATTTTAACTTTTTTCTAAAACAAAAGCATTGCAAAATCAAATAACTAAGATTCAAGACTTGATTTTTCCATGATCACTTCTAATATCAAATCCAACATATCATTATTTTAACTTTTTTCTAAAACAAAAGCATTGCAAAATCAAATAACTAAGATTCAATACTTGATATTTCCATGATCACTTCTAATATCAAATCCAACATATCATTATTTTAACTTTTTTCTAAAACAAAAGCATTGCAAAATCAAATAATTAAGATTCAATACTTGATATTTCCATGATCACTTCTAATATCAAATCCAACATATCATTATTTTATCTTTTTTCTAAAACAAAAGCATTGCAAAATCAAGTAACTAAGATTCAATAGTTGATATTTCCAAGATCACTTCTAATATCAAATCCAACATATCATTATTTTAATTTTTTTTTTAAATAAAAGCATTGCAAAATCAAGTAACTAAGATTCAATACTTGATATTTCGAAGATCACTTCTAATATCAAATCCAACATATCATTATTATAACTTTTTTCTAAAACAATAGCATTGCAAAATCAAATAACTAAGATTCAATACTTGATATTTCCATGATCACTTCTAATATCAAATCCAACATATCATTATTTTAACTTTTTTCTAAAACAAAAGCATTGCAAAATCAAATAACTAAGATTCAAGACTTGATTTTTCCATGATCACTTCTAATATCAAATCCAACATATCATTATTTTAACTTTTTTCTAAAACAAAAGCATTGCAAAATCAAATAACTAAGATTCAATACTTGATATTTCCATGATCACTTCTAATATCAAATCCAACATATCATTATTTTAACTTTTTTCTAAAACAAAAGCATTGCAAAATCAAATAATTAAGATTCAATACTTGATATTTCCATGATCACTTCTAATATCAAATCCAACATATCATTATTTTATCTTTTTTCTAAAACAAAAGCATTGCAAAATCAAGTAACTAAGATTCAATACTTGATATTTCCAAGATCACTTCTAATATCAAATCCAACATATCATTATTTTATCTTTTTTCTAAAACAAAAGGATTGCAAAATCAAATAACTAAGATTCAATACTTGATATTTCCATGATCAATTCTAATATCAAATCCAACATATCATTATTTTAATTTTTTTCTAAAATAAAAGCATTGCAAAATCAAATAACTAAGATTCAATACTTGATATTTCCATGATCACTTCTAATATCTAATCCAACATATCATTATTTTACATTTTTTCTAAAACAAAAGCATTGCAAAATCAAATAACTAAGATTCAATACTTGATATTTCCATGATCACTTCTAATATCAAATCCAACATATCATTATTTTAACTTTTTTTCTAAAATAAAAGCATTGCGAAACCAAATAACTAAGATTCAATACTTAATATTTCCATGATCACTTCTAATATCAAATCCAACATATCATTATTTTAACTTTTTTCTAAAATAAAAGCATTGCAAAATCAAATAACTAAGATTCAATACTTGATATTTCCATGATCACTTCTAATATCTAATCCAACATATCATTATTTTAACTTTTTTCTAAAACAAAAGCATTGCAAAATCAAATAACTAAGATTCAATACTTGATATTTCCATGATCACTTCTAATATCAAATCCAACATATCATTATTTTAACTTTTTTCTAAAACAAAAGCATTGCAAAATCAAATAACTAAGATTCAAGACTTGATTTTTCCATGATCACTTCTAATATCAAATCCAACATATCATTATTTTAACTTTTTTCTAAAACAAAAGCATTGCAAAATCAAATAACTAAGATTCAATACTTGATATTTCCATGATCACTTCTAATATCAAATCCAACATATCATTATTTTAATTTTTTTTTTAAATAAAAGCATTGCAAAATCAAGTAACTAAGATTCAATACTTGATATTTCGAAGATCACTTCTAATATCAAATCCAACATATCATTATTATAACTTTTTTCTAAAACAATAGCATTGCAAAATCAAATAACTAAGATTCAATACTTGATATTTCCATGATCACTTCTAATATCTAATCCAACATATCATTATTTTAACTTTTTTCTAAAACAAAAGCATTGCAAAATCAAATAACTAAGATTCAATACTTGATATTTCCATGATCACTTCTAATATCAAATCCAACATATCATTATTTTAACTTTTCTCTAAAACAAAAGCATTGCAAAATCAAATAACTAAGATTCAATACTTGATTTTTCCATGATCACTTCTAATATCAAATCCAACATATCATTATTTTAACTTTTTTCTAAAACAAAAGCATTGCAAAATCAAATAATTAAGATTCAATACTTGATATTTCCATGATCACTTCTAATATCAAATCCAACATATCATTATTTTATCTTTTTTCTAAAACAAAAGCATTGCAAAATCAAGTAACTAAGATTCAATACTTGATATTTCCAAGATCACTTCTAATATCAAATCCAACATATCATTATTTTATCTTTTTTCTAAAACAAAAGGATTGCAAAATCAAATAACTAAGATTCAATACTTGATATTTCCATGATCAATTCTAATATCAAATCCAACATATCATTATTTTAATTTTTTTCTAAAATAAAAGCATTGCAAAATCAAATAACTAAGATTCAATACTTGATATTTCCATGATCACTTCTAATATCTAATCCAACATATCATTATTTTAACTTTTTTCTAAAACAAAAGCATTGCAAAATCAAATAACTAAGATTCAATACTTGATATTTCCATGATCACTTCTAATATCAAATCCATTATATCATTATTTTAACTTTTTTCTAAAACAAAAGCATTGCAAAATCCAATAACTAAGATTCAAGACTTGATATTTCTATGATCACTTCTAATATCTAATCCAACATATCATTATTTTAACTTTTTTTTAAAACAAAAGCATTGCAAAATGAAATAACTTAGATTCAAGACTTGATATTTCCATGATCTTTTCTAATATCAAATCCAACATATCATTATTTTACCTTTCTTCTAAAACAAAAGCATTGCAAAATCAAATAACTAAGATTCAATACTTGATATTTCCATGATCACTTCTAATATCAAATCCATTATATCATTATTTGAACTTTTTTCTGAACAAAAGCATTGCAAAATCAAATAACTAAGATTCAATACTTGATATTTCTATGATCACTTCTAATATCAAATCCGACATATCATTATTCTAACTTTTTTCTAAAACAAAAGCATTGCAAAATGAAATAATTAAGATTCAATACTTGATATCTCCATGATTACTTCTGATATCAAATCGAACATATCATTATATTAACTTTTTTTTAAAACAAAAGAATTGCAAAATGAAATAACTTAGATTCAATACTTGATATTTCCATGATCACTTCTAATATCAAATCCAACGTATCATTATTTTAACTTTTTTCTAAAACAAAAGCATTGCAAAATCAAATAACTAAGATTCTATACTTGATATTTTCATGATCACTTCTAAAATCAAATCCAACATATCATTATTTTAACTTTTTTCTAAAACAAAAGCATTGCAAAATCAAATAATTAAGATTCAACACTTGATATTTTCATGATCACTTCTAAAATCAAATCCAACATATCATTATTTTAACTTTTTTCTAAAACAAAAGCATTGCAAAATCAAATAACTAAGATTCAATACTTGATATTTCCATGATTTCCTCTAATATCAAATTCAACATATCATTATTTTAACTTTCTTCTAAAACAAAAGCATTGCAAAATGAAATATTTAAGATTCAATACTTGATATCTCCATGACCACTTCTGATATCAAATCCAACATATCATTATTTTAACTTTTTTTTAAAACAAAAGCATTGCAAAATGAAATAACTTAGATTCAATACTTGATATTTCCATGATCACTTCTAATATCAAATCCAACATATCATTATTTTAACTTTATTCTAAAACAAAAGCATTGCAAAATCAAATAACTAAGATTTAAGACTTGATATTTCCATGATCACTTCTAATATCTAATCCAACATATCATTATTTTAGTTTTTTTTAAAACAAAAGCATTGCAAAATGAGATAACTTAGATTCAATACTTGATATTTCCATGATCACTTCTAATATCTAATCCAACATATCATAATTTTAACTATTTTCTTAAACAAGAGCATTGCAAAATCAAATAACTAAGATTCAATACTTGATATTTCCATGATCAATTCTAATATCAAATCCAACATATCATTATTTTACCTTTTTTCTAAAATAAAAGCATTGCAAAATCAAATAACTAAGATTCAATACTTGATATTTCGAGGATCACTTCTAATATCAAATCCATTATATCATTATTTTAACTTTTTTCTAAAACAAAAGCATTGCAAAATCAAATAACTAAGATTTAAGACTTGATATTTCCATGATCACTTCTAATATCTAATCCAACATATCATTATTTTATTTTATTTTTAAAACAAATGCATTGCAAAATCAAATAACTTAGATTCAAAACTTGATATTTCCATGATCACTTCTAATTTCAAATCCAACATATCATTATTTTAACTTTTTTCTAAAACAAAAGCATTGCAAAATCAAATAACTAAGATTCAATACTTGATATTTCCATGATCAATTCTAATATCAAATCCAACATATCATTATTTTACCTTTTTCTAAAATAAAAGCATTGCAAAATCAAATAACTAAGATTCAATACTTGATATTTCCATGATCACTTCTAATATCAAATCCAAGATTTCATTATTTTAACTTTTTTCTAAAACAAAAGCATTGCAAAATCAAATAACTAAGATTCAATACTTGATATTTGCATGATATCTTGTAATATCAAATCCAACATAATATAATTTTTTACTTTTTTCTAAAACAAAAGCATTGCAAAATGAAATATTTAAGATTCAATACTTGATATCTCCATGATCACTTCTGATATCAAATCCAACATATGAATATTTTAACTTTTTTCTAAAACAAAAGCATTGCAAAATTAAATAACTAAGATTCAATACTTGATGTGTCCATGATCACTTCTAATATCAAATCCATTATATCATTATTTTAACTGTTTTCTAAAACAAAAGCATTGCAAAATGAAATAATTAAGATTCAATACTTGATATTTCTATGATCACTTCTTATATCAAATCCAACATATCATTATTTTACTTTTTTTCTAAAACAAAAGCATTGCAAAATGAGATAACTTAGATTCAATACTTGATATTTCCATGATCACTTCTAATATCTAATCCAACATATCATAATTTTAACTATTTTCTTAAACAAGAGCATTGCAAAATCAAATAACTAAGATTCAATACTTGATATTTCCATGATCAATTCTAATATCAAATCCAACATATCATTATTTTACCTTTTTTCTAAAATAAAAGCATTGCAAAATCAAATAACTAAGATTCAATACTTGATATTTCGAGGATCACTTCTAATATCAAATCCATTATATCATTATTTTAACTTTTTTCTAAAACAAAAGCATTGCAAAATCAAATAACTAAGATTTAAGACTTGATATTTCCATGATCACTTCTAATATCTAATCCAACATATCATTATTTTATTTTATTTTTAAAACAAATGCATTGCAAAATCAAATAACTTAGATTCAAAACTTGATATTTCCATGATCACTTCTAATTTCAAATCCAACATATCATTATTTTAACTTTTTTCTAAAACATAAGCATTGCAAAATCAAATAACTAAGATTCAATACTTGATATTTCCATGATCAATTCTAATATCAAATCCAACATATCATTATTTTACCTTTTTCTAAAATAAAAGCATTGCAAAATCAAATAACTAAGATTCAATACTTGATATTTCCATGATCACTTCTAATATCAAATCCAAGATTTCATTATTTTAACTTTTTTCTAAAACAAAAGCATTGCAAAATCAAATAACTAAGATTCAATACTTGATATTTGCATGATATCTTGTAATATCAAATCCAACATAATATAATTTTTTACTTTTTTCTAAAACAAAAGCATTGCAAAATGAAATATTTAAGATTCAATACTTGATATCTCCATGATCACTTCTGATATCAAATCCAACATATGAATATTTTAACTTTTTTCTAAAACAAAAGCATTGCAAAATTAAATAACTAAGATTCAATACTTGATGTGTCCATGATCACTTCTAATATCAAATCCATTATATCATTATTTTAACTGTTTTCTAAAACAAAAGCATTGCAAAATGAAATAATTAAGATTCAATACTTGATATTTCTATGATCACTTCTTATATCAAATCCAACATATCATTATTTTACTTTTTTTCTAAAACAAAAGCATTGCAAAATCAAATAACTTAGATTCAATACTTGATATTTCCATGATCACTTCTAATATCAAATCCATTATATTATTATTTTAACTTTTTTCTAAAACAAAAGCATTGCAAAATCAAATAACTAAGATTCAAGACTTGGTATTTCCATGATCACCTCTTATATCAAATCCAACATATCATTATTTTAATTTTTTTCTAAAACAAAAGCATTGCAAATTCAAATAACTAAGATTCAATACTTGATATTTCCATGATCACTTCTAATATCAAATCCAACATATCATTATTTTAACTTTTTTCTAAAACAAAACCATTGCTAAATCAAATAATTAAGATTCAATACTTGATATTTCCACGATCACTTTTAATATCAAATCCATTATATCATTATTTTAACTTTTTTCTAAAACAAAAGCATTGCAAAAGGAAATAACTTAGATCAATACTTGATATCTCCATGATCACTTCTAATATCAAATCCAACATATCATTATTTTAACTTTTTTCTAAAACAAAAGCATTGCAAAATTAAATAACTAAGATTCAATACTTGATATTTCCATGATCACTTCTAATATCAAATCCGACATATCATTATTCTAACTTTTTTCTAAAACAAAAGCATTGCAAAATGAAATATTTAAGATTCAATACTTGATATCTCCATGATCACTTCTGATATCAAATCCAACATATCATTATTTTAACTTTTTTCTAAAACAAAAGCATTGCAAAATTAAATAACTAAGATTCAATACTTGATGTTTCCATGATCACTTCTAATATCAAATCCGACATATCATTATTTTAACTTTTTTCTATAACAAAAGCATTGCAAAATGAAATAATTAAGATTCAATACTTGATATTTCCATGATCACTTCTAATATCAAATCCAACATATCATTATTTTAACTTTTTTCTAAAACAAAAGCATTGCAAAATCAAATAACTAAGATTCAATACTTGATATTTCCATGATCACTTCTAATATCAAATCCAACATATCATTATTTTAACTTTTTTCTAAAACAAAAGCATTGCAAAATCAAATAACTAAGATTCAAGACTTGGTATTTCCATGATCACCTCTTATATCAAATCCAACATATCATTATTTTAACTTTTTTCTAAAACAAAAGCATTGCAAATTTAAATAACTAAGATTCAATACTTGATATTTCCATGATCACTTCTAATATCAAATCCAACATATCATTATTTTAACTTTTTTCTAAAACAAAACCATTGCAAAATCAAATAATTAAGATTCAATACTTGATATTTCCACGATCACTTCTAATATCATATCCATTATATCATTATTTTAATTTTTTTCTAAAACAAAAGTATTGCAAAAGGAAATAACTTAGATCAATACCTAATATTTCCATGATCACTTCTAATATCAAATACAACATATCATTATTTTAACTTTTTTCTTAAACAAAAGCATTGCAAAATCAAATACCTAAGATTCAATACTTGATATTTCTATGATCACTTCTAATATCAAATCCAACATATCATTATTTTAACTTTTTTCTAAAACAAAAGCATTGCAAAATCAAATAACTAAGATTCAATACTTGATATTTCCATGATCACTTCTAATATCAAATCCAACATATCATTATTTTAATTTTTTTCTAAAACAAAAGCATTGCAAAATCAAATAACTAAGATTCAATACTTGATAATTCCATGATCACTTCTAATATCAAATCCAACATATCATTATTTTAACTTTTTTCTAAAACAAAAGCATTGCAAAATCAAATAACTAAGATTCAATACTTGATATTTCCATGATCATTTCTAATATCAAATCCAACATATCATTATTTTAACTTTTTTCTTAAACAAAAGCATTGCAAAATTAAATAACTAAGATTCAATACTTGATATTTCCATGATCACTTCTAATATCAAATCCATTATATCATTATTTTAATTTTTTTCTAAAACAAAAGTAGTGCAAAATGAAGTAACTAAGATTCAATACTTGATATTTCTATGATCACTTCTAATATCAAATCCAACAAATCATTATTTTAATTTTTTTCTAAAACTAAAGCATTGCAAAATTAAATAACTAAGATTCAATACTTGATAATTCTATGATCACTTCTAATATCAAATCCAACAAATCATTATTTTAAGTTTTTTCTAAAACAAAAGCATTGCAAAATCAAATAACTAAGATTCAATACTTGATATTTGCATGATTACTTCTAATATCAAATGCAACATATCATTATTTTATCTTTTTCCTAAATCAAAAGCATTGCATTAGGTGGTGAGTTATGGAATGAAAGAGAGAAGAGACTTGAGGCAAGCAATGGGGCCCTCTTTTTATATTTTGGTTATAAAATCACCCACATTGTAAGGTGTGTGATTTAGTGAAGTATCAAGTGATATTTAAAAATATCACATGATACTTCAAGATCTCATCACACTGAAATACCACCCAAAAAAAGGTCATGTTTGAAACCCCTTGTGAAGGTGTTTTAAAATTTTAAACTTCTTGAAGTGACTTGTTCATTTATGGTGTAAGGACATTACTACAAAATACTATTGTTTCCATGCATACAAAATTTACATACAATGCATGAAATCTTAAATCTGATTATATAAAAACATCATTCTAAAATATATGTAAATCCTCAACCAATGAAAAAGACTTGTTTAATTTTTAAATTCGTTTTGATAATTTAATTTTACAAAATTTTATTTTTATCTTCACTTATTATATTGCAGATATATATATATATATATATATATATATATTTTCTTAGCACATGATTTAAATCTTCTATTTTTACTTAAGAATTTTTAAAGAAATATCATGTTTTGATTACTTCTATTTACATTACTTAAATTCTTAAATTTTATTGAATTTTAAGATATAATGAATCAAATATATATATATATATATATCAAAATTCTAGAAAATGGCAATAAATTTTTTTTAATTAAGGCATATTTCAATTGGATACTAATTAATTTTTTACTAGATTACCAGATTGAACAAGATTCATTGGCATGACAACATACAAGCATTTTATAATTTACATATCTTTATAAATTTACAAATTTTATACACAATTTGTCTTAGGTTATGAGATACAAAAACAAGCTGTAAGATATAAACATAAAATTTACAATTACAATATTCTATCTATTACTAAAATACTTATTGGTTTGTAAATAAAAAAATATTATTATATTCATTTAATAAATTAAGATCTATTAGTGTACAATCATTAGTAATATATCGATTTCAATAATATTTCAATATATTAATTAACAGATTCTAAAAAACATTACTACAAATAAATTTCTTTTTGACATTTTTTAAAATAATAAAATATAAATTAAAAATGTGATATCTAAATGCATAGATGGCACCACTTCAAATCAATGACTTTACCATATAGTTATGATGACTTACCAATTTAGATTATGACATAATATAACTATAACTTGAATTTAGAAGAAATCGATCAATTTCTTGTATTTTTACGTATTCATGTATACGTACATGTACGAAAATACATACATACATACATACATACATACATACATACATACATACATACACATATGTATATGTATATGTATTTATGCGGGTGAATAAGGTAGGGTGTAGAATGCAATGTGTTTGAGAGTGCGGAGCATGCATTGCATCTCGCACGGAGCAGCAACTCATGCATTGCAGATGACGAAGGAGCCGTGAAAATGGAGCGATCAAGCATGGGACCACGAGCCATCGATTGGAGGCCACTAGCTTCAAAAGAGCCGCCCCATCGTCCAGACAAATTGCGAACCAGCGCCAGTCCAATTGCCACCATGCTTCGGCACCCTCCGCTTCTTCAATGATGTAGAGCTTGCACGACTCAGTGTCTTCCCCAAATAAGAGTCCGATCGGCCCGAACTGCGGTGCCCCGCCGAAACCAGTCAAAAAGTTGGACAGAATCATTTCCTGTCATAGAATTGGACGTTCGTTGTAGCATCGGCAATGGCCCACCGCAGGATACTTCCCGAGCCCGATCTGTGCAAGCCAATGGGTCCAACACATGTGCCACCTAATCGAACTTGACTACAATATATAATTAGCACCGGGATCTGCAGGTGGTTTAATGGCCTCCTCAGGGCATATGGCCACCACAACCCTCTAGCAATTTGCTCTGGTTGCAATTGGTAAGTCTTACTTGGGAAGGGCCATACTGAGTGCAACCGCTTCATCCCATCGCACATTCATGAGCTCGTTTCGAATCAACGAATCCCGTCGATCATTATGCACTGAGAGCATGGGCATCAGCAAATGGGATCGATTAAGCGCACCTTCGCAGCTTGGCCATGGCTCGTCGCAGAATGACGAATTGATCCGCGCTAAGCCTGCAGACCTCTGAGCAACGTCGACCGTCCGTCGAGACAGCTCAAATCCTCGCCATCGCTCGGAACCACGTGCAGAAAAGCATAATAGTCTAAATGCATGCAAACACAAGGCTTAATCTTACCGACTCTGTCCAGGTTGGCCTCAGCACTGGAATCTTCACAGAGTTGTATACAATTGCTGCGAAGAAGCTTTGATTCTTCGAGGATATTCAGCACGTGTGACTGATTCAGCATCTGGAAACTCGAGCTGTTCGAGGAATGTCTACGCCTTGATGGTGGGGCTTTTTGCACCTTCATTTCTTTCATCTCGGTGTTACCTCATGTCTTTCGTAGTTTTATAATTATCATGTTGATTCCCAATTCTTTATTTTCAGAAATTTGCATGCATGCTTGCAGCATAAATTATGATAACTACGCCCATGCTGTCGAGTGTTGTTGCCATGCTGCTCACTCGTTGCTCTCATAAATACATAACTAATTAATCAATTACATGTCACTACTTTTTCAAACAAATAGACAAAACAAGTACGGTTAGAGTTTATGTAGTGTATTTGCGACTATAATAAACAAATCACATAGAATCTAATTTTTTTATGTACAATCCTATAATAGAGTCAATTTGATGAACCTTGTAATGGTAGAAATAGCCAAAATACATAGTAAATCTCAAAATAATAAGTTATATTAAGTATTTAAAAAAATATGAACTGCAAATGAAAACAAGAAATAATAATTAATAACCCCTAAGATAAATATGAAAGAAATAATTTTATTTATTTATTTATTGGGTATTGCTAATGCTATTACAATTTTTGTTGTTCACCACAATTTTCCATTCACTCAACATATTTCTTTTATTCTTTTATTCCAATTAAAGACTATGTTCATTCAAATGGTTTTAGAAATATTGATCAAAGGTGGCATGTGTTGAATGGGAGTTGTGGTGATACTAACAAAAATTGTGGTGGCATTAACAATACCTCATATATATATATATATATATATATATATATATCTAGAATAAAATTTATTTGATTTTTTTATAATTTTACAAAATTAATAAAAAATACTTTGATTAAATAAGTGATTATGATGTTTGTAATGTGTATAATTTAAATAATTAGAATTGCAACTAATCTATTTTGTTGTTTTGAAAACATGTATTCAATGATTGTCACTTGTTTAGTGCCTTGTTTATGATATCCAACACTGAAAAACATTACAGAATAATATTACCTGTATATGTATATCTATTTTTTTTTTTTTATACAATTTAAAACGATCAGATGATAAGATTTTTAATAAGCATTTTAAAGATTACATGAAATCAGCTAAGAGCATGGTGTGTACATATGTACGCATATGTTTTAAATTTTTTTGCATTTTTTTGCATTTTTTTTTAACATTCTGTTCATTTTAAAAAATATATATAAAGAAACATATGCATCCAAAAATGTTAGTTCAAAAATATAGATTTCTGCACTTAGTGTAGTTTTATGTATGATTTTTGGAATAAATTAGTCATCATGTTTGTTTTTGTTCATAAACAGTTAACATACTAAAACGAATAATTTGATCACTGTCTGAGCGAATTTGATGTAAGAATGATGGAACACACATGTGATGATTCAAGGATAACGTTAAAACTTAACACGATGACTGCTCTATTGCCAGACAATAGTTTGACCCTAAAGACAGCCCATCACATGAACTTTCACTGACAGAGAACAAAAAGAACAGGTGATTATTCTGTGACCAAGACTACCAACCAGGGACAAAATCTGTGTGTTTCTTGTAAGCGTTACTTCAATTTAGTCTGACCAGCACTGTTTACGTCCTATGTGATTGAAACATGTGAAGCGGTGGTCGAGAATCAAGCGTTTGAGGAAAGAGAAAGCTCCAGAGGCTGTCATGAATAACTCTAGAACTCGTGGACAGGAGCATCTGGTAGAGGACCTGCATCGCATTGACAGGTCATGAAGCTACGAGTCCCAGCACACAGAAGCTGTGATTGTCGACAAGCAACGACGTTTCTGGTAGGAAATGGAGATCCCAGCAACATCAGACTGGAATACGACTCGACCGCTTGCGAGAATATCAACTCACATGTCCTGTTCGAACAGTCGCAACGAAGAGGAGGCGGAGAAACTGAGGAACAACCTCACCACAATCTCACCACAGCGCTTTGGGGGAGTGGAATCTTTTTTATTACCCAGGATTGCCCGGGCTTTGTCTTGTAGCGGATCCGAAGGTGCGAGTCCGCAGCATACCGCCGACAGCACTGGAGCGACGGAGCCCACTGGGTTCGTTTCGGCTTCCATCCAAGTGTGCTCAATGGTGGCAGTCGCCATCCCTCGAGAGAGACTCCGGAACGCCATAGGTTTCACATTCCTGCAGCATCTTCGAGGCTGCGATGTCTTGACTCCAGTCGACAAATGATTGCATGCTTCTCAAATATCGAGAGGCCCTTCGTTGCAGTCCTTTGTCGTACACATGTGGCCGTCGCGCAGTTCGATATTGACCGGCGAATTTGAAGGTTATGGGCATTGTGTGGGAGCAGCGGCGGCAGCTGGACCTGACCCAGACGCTCAGATTTTTCTCGCGTTTGATTCCACTGGTCGCCCGACGATCAGCGCCACTGCTCCTCCCATACTTGGATTTTGAGCCCCATGGCCCTTCCCATGACGAGACGCAGCTTAACGGACGGTTTACACTTCCTCGAGCTGGGAAGGATATGTGGATGGATAGATTGATGGCTGAATTGATGAATGCGGAAGTGGGTTGTGGTTGAGGTGTTTGGGTGAGTAAATGGTGGTCTTTTTGAAAGAGCCTATGGTGTGACTTGGATCCAGAATAATGTCGCCACTTGGAAAGTTCCATTTTGCAGGAGCTGCCTCCAACGCAGCCTGTTTTGAAAATCCAAGATATCTTCAGATGCTTTCTGCTTTGGTGGTCTGATGGCCGAATGTAGTAACCCTGGTACTCGTTTAAAAGGTTCTGCCACGTGGATTTTCCGCTTGCTGAGTCCTTGCCAAAATCTGAGCATGGTTCTAGTAGTTTTTCATCCAGTATTCATTCCTCTATTTGTGCATCGGTGATAATGCAATGATGGTTTTGGTTTTATGGTGTCATTCCAACCCATTGCAAAGCTACTAGGAAGCTCAACTTAGAGATCTTTACACTTCAACATGTTATAGTCTATAAGTTTCATAGAGAGCATGACCTTGGTGAATTGGAATTATCTGTCAGAAGCCTTAACACTTAGACACAGTTTATAGTGAGAAAAGACCCCAAAAGTAATCAAATTATTTTTCTGTTAAGAGTCTAAATACCAAATTCTAATGTTGATTTTGACAAATTTAAGATGTAAAAATATTTTCAACAGGAGATTTTATGTTTCTACGGTTTGGTTTTGCAATTTTTAATGTAGCTAATTCATTTATACAAAAAATCGATGTTTTTTGATGAGGATTTTGACAGAAAATCTAGAGGCATTATTTTTCATGTTATGTTCATGGTATGTTTCCATGTGCAAGCCAATTCCTTGCACCCGATCTGATTCCCCGGCGCCACGCCTTACCATAGCTCCAGAGAATCACAAACAGAAGCACGCATCGCGTCGAAACCTTCCTCGTCAAAGTCGACTTCGTCGTTGACTCAATCGATTCTACGTCGCCGAGGTCCGCTCCAGCGCTGCCATTAGAATTGATCCGTGCCATTAGCGACCGCAGAGGTTCGAATTCCTGTGAGGCAACTGTGCTCTAGTATCATGGAAACACGACAACTGAGGAGCCGGCTAAGGACTTTGACGTCTCCGGCGCGGGAGAACCACACCGGCGCAGAAGTTTCGGACGCCCAGAGCTTCGACGGACGAGAATGGACCTCGCAGATGCCGTTCTACTACAGCCTCTCGTGCTCCGCCCGACCGCTTCCTCCATCACCTCCCATTTCTGCTCATTGTGGCGAAATTTCTGACGTCAGGCGTGACATTCCGATGTAGAATACGCTCTCGCACAAGCGCTATATGATGCCCTTTCTCGCCATTCCTGGGGCACAGTGGCTCTTGGGGAATGATTCGTCGTGCCACGTGGCAAATATGTAGGAAATTCATGAGATCAATGGAGGGAATTTTTAGCCTTAATTATATTCAGAAATATTGGTTCTATACAAATAAATATAGATGAACAGTTCAAACAAAATCGAACGTAATCAGTCATTCTGGTGGACATGCAATCATTATAATATACCATGTTGCACCTATGAATTTCTCCACTAGCAATAAATAACATAGGACCTTCTAAAGGTGAAAAAAAGAAGTTTTTCAACAATCAAACTCCACGAATGCAATGTCTGATCATGTACATGTGACTTCAATAATTAAACGCTGCAACATTATGCAAAACCTGAAATTCACCATGAAATCTTCTATCAACTAGACTAACTGATTAATGATAAATAATAGATGATCACAATCGTGCAGGGGACATCAGAAAAACCTCAGCAAAGTAAAATGTAAAAGATACCAATACTTCAATTAGCCTGTTACTGAAAAAAATAACAAGCAGTACCCACTTAGGTGAAATATACCTCGATCGTGGCATATTCCATCCGATAAATCCACATGAAAAAGAATAGCCAACAAAAAGAGTGGAAAGCATCGAAATATCTAAGAAAAGAAAAACGGAATCTTAAGGTAAGAAGCGCAGAAATCATTTGTCCAGCATGAGCTCTCATATGTGTGTGTGTGTGTGGCTAGTACGTAGCAGAAGGCAGAACGGGGGCTCTGATAAGCCATTGTATGTAGCACGTTGCCGAGGCCAAAGAAATACGAACAACGTGTAGCGTAAGTGAAGTGAAGAGAAAGAGTATGATAGAGTAGGGGTATCAGAGCTCGGGTATCGGGAGGGGGAAGATTTCACCAACGAACAGCAAAGCGGGCAACTGAGCCCATAGGCACCGCGACAATAGGGGAAGCAGGGAGCATTGAATCTGAGCGGCGCAGGGTTGAAACGCGCGGCGAACGGGGTGAGCGCGGGGGTGGTGGGGGGAGTACGAATCAGCCTGCGTGGCTTGCATGGACGGTCCACAACGCTGCAAGCTGTGCCCAGTTTGCATGAGCTCCCCCCCCCCTTTTTCCCCCACTCTGGCTTCACCCTGCAGCAGCTGGAGGAGGAGAATAATTTAGGAGCCTCGCCGGAATAGGGCAGCAATTCATTCCATCAACCCCCTCGGCTGCTCTGCTCAATACTTCCCTCATCATAAGGACCCTCCGCTGCTCCAACGCTACTTGTCCCTCCCTCCCTCCCCTCCCTCTCCTTCTCCCATCAACATCTCCGCCGTGCTTCCTTCACGCACTGCCCCTCTCTCTAGTCCCTATCCCCCCCTGCTCCTCCTCTACGTCATCGCCACACTAATCGTCGCGGCACTTCTCCACGTTCCGGTTGAGACAGTTGATCGGCTCACCCTTCGTCCACACCAAAGGAAATATTAACAGTGATTCTCCTAGTGATCGTCGACGAATGCGATACATTCTTTGAACTGTTTCCGGAAGCCTGCGAAAGGTGGCGGGTACAAGACAGCAGTGCGACGTTGTTGAAACGGTAGTAGTTGAGGGGTTTAGGGTGTGGGTTTGTTGGTGGGCTCCGGAGGCGGAAGAAGGATCTCTACCACCGTTACAATCATGGTGGCCTGAGGAGATTTGGGCTGATGTGAATTGGACTGTGCATGCGCTAGCGGGTGAAGCGAGTCGAGCGCGGTTCGATCGTGTCCTATATCTCGGATCCGTTTGATTCCGCGAGATTGTTTGGAGGATAGGAGAGATCATGGCCTCCATTGCAGTGCCTCATGGTTTGGTCGGTGATTCTTCGCCCGAGTCCCAGTCTCTGGTGATTGGCGCGAAGGACTTGGAGGTTAGTTTAATTTCAGTGCTGGATTGTTGATGGGTGTTCAAACTGCAGGGTACTATGTTGATTTGTTTGTTATGGTTCGTCGTGCATGCGCAATCCCTGCAAGTCTCTTCGTCTTTCTTCGTGTCTTAGCTACAGCTGAAGACTATTGTGTTTGGTCTGTACTTGAAGTCTTGTTCTGTAAAGTTAAGCGGGATTCCTGATTTCCAATTTTGCATGCTGTCGGTGCACTAGGTTGATGATTTAGCGGTCGTCCTGGTGGTTCTTGTGCGTCTCTGTCTCCCTCTCACTATCCATACGATAGTGTGTATTGGTTTCGTGTGTGTGTGTGTGTATTTACGTGTGTGTGAGAGTGGGTGATGAGATCCGGATGCGAAAGTCTACGAGCTCCTCCCAGGATGAGGCTTTCCGAGATTGCCAGGGCAACAAGTTTTCTACGTTAGAATTGAGGGCTACTATTGGTCAATGTTGAGCTCGTGGGATCGTCGATTGATTGATTTATTTTTTAATTTTTAGCTTTTGTGAGTCAGTTAGTTTGTCTATCAGTAGATCTACAACAGCCACGTGTCCTTAATTTGTATTGAATGCTGACGCTCTGCAGCTGATATTGAGTTTCAGGGAGGAGAGTATGGCACATTCAGCAACAAGGAACCCGAAGTGCTATTGGAGTACTGGAAGAACTCAGCTGACGAGAAGGATGCGGATTACACTAGATTGAATACCGTAACTGGGCGCTTGGCGGAGTGTGCAACTCTAGCGTTCTTGTTCCTCCAGCTGCCTCAGATCATTCTGAATACCAAAAATCTGATGACAGGGGATTTCGCCGCGCTCTTTGCCGTTCCTTGGATGGTAAGTATTAACGCAGTCTTTCATTCTAAGCGAGAAGTTTTTGCTTGCGACCCTGGTACTCCGGATACTTTCACGACCGCGAACATGCTGACGTGCCGGATCCGTGGTCTCATTTGCAGGGGCAATTGACTGGGCTGCTGGGAAATCTGTCGCTACTTTCGTACTTCGCGGGAAAGAGGGAGAGGGGTGCAATGATAGTACAAGCGGTGGGCGTGGCATCGACTCTGATCGTGCTGATGCAACTGGCCATCGCCGGGGCAATGCCGCTCCCTGCCTTCGGTGCGACTGCGACAGCAGTGGTCGTAGGTTATATCTTAAACTTGTTGAACTACCAGGGGCTCCTAAGACCCTCCATCTGGCAGGTGTGGGAGGAAGCTGTAACAATCGGTGGTGTCACCGTCCTTCCTCAGGTATCGTCGGGTTCCCAATCTCAGGGTGTGGTATTTTCCGCCATTCAAATGCGTACCTTGTTAGGACGAAGTGTTTTTAGTACAATGTGGAGGTGATGTTACAAAGGCGGATGGAAAATGTGACGCCTTGGTTTGGAAGCTTGAAGGCAAGTGCATGCCATTTGAACTGTATGTGAACTGTCGAGCTGAAATTGACAACGTGATGGTCACAGGTTATGTGGTCAACGTTCGAGCCGGCGTTGCCTCATTCCATGCTGCCATCGATGGTGTGGGGAACTGTAATGGTTTCGTTGGTTGTCCTGGCTCGGATGGGGAAGCTTTCGGAGAAGGTGCTTTTGTACATGGGCGGTGTGTCTGCGTGGACGGCCACCCTCCTCTTCATGTGGGGGCCTATTGCACAAATGTGGACCAACTACGTGAACCCCGCCAACATCAAGGGGCTTTCGTCTCAGACCGTGTTGCTGGCCATGATCGGCAACGGGTTGTTACTGCCTCGGGCACTATTCATTAGGGATTTCATGTGGTTCACGGGTTCGTCGTGGGGATGCTCGTTGGCCGGCGAGGGCATTCTAATCAGCATGTACATGTAAGTTCCTCATGTCCACTCATTGCATCTTGTGTTATTCTCTTAGTTGTAGTTGTGTGTTTCTTTTGGGTGTGTGGACATGGCAAGCCGAAAGCCTCGTTGCGCAGAGCATTCTGCGCGTCCATCTGGTCTATGGCCTAACGCAGTCGTTTGATTCCGATGTGCAGTAACGGCTGCGTGAGCAGTGCGCTATTTTGGGTCGTTTCAGCGGGTTACGTTTCCTGGATAGGTGAATGATCATTCCTTCCTGGAGCCCTTAAACGCCGCTAGCAATTGGTTTTGGTTTGGTTCAGTTTTGCTGGGGCATTTCGGTTAGTTGAAATGCTCAGTTGGAAAGACAGAAGTGTGATCGTGGTCCGGGGAGTACGATCTTTGATGCGATCGTAGGTATGACTTGAAGAATGTGTCGTCATATTCTACTGGAACGGGTGTGGTACGTTTGTGCTGATGTGGGTGCGTTCTTCATGTACAGGCGGTATGCTGCACAAGGATAAACGGGCGTACAAACTTCCCTCGATCTTCAGCCCGCTCCGTGAGCTTGTGTCCGGGTCAAGGCAATATCACGGCTGAAAGGCACCAATGTTTGAGAAAGTGTTAGAGTTTTCTTCTGCACCAGAGCATGGTCATCGAGATGTAGCTCCAGAGCCCAATGGACCCTGCAGTGGTCGTGCTCACTAAAACATCCGCGCAGTCGAAGCTTCTGTGTACCCCTGGAGACGTGCTTTCGAAGAACAGCATCACAATAAATGCCTGATTAGAAGGCCGAGGTCATTTGTGGGAATCCGATCACTGATCGCGAGCGGAAAGTAGAAAGCTTCCGAGTAGTGGTGGGCATACAAAAAGTTCCAGTGTGTGGTGCGAAGATGATCGCAAGTCCAGCTGGGACGTTAGACCTAAGTGTGTGAGTAGGCTAGATTACTTTAGAGTACGGCAGACACATTTTTGGTTTCGGTAAACGACAGCTCATTCGCACGAGCGGTCGGGTACATGTACACAACGTTGGTGAGAGGCGATAGTCCTGATACACAATACTGCCGACATATGGCATAAACATTGGGCGCTCGTAGCAGCCTGGAGGTGTTGTGGGTGAGTAAACAGAGGTTCGGGAACTGCGGCCGATCGGAGAGGATGGCGACAGAATATGTCGTGCTTGTAATTGGTCGCGCGGTGTGGGTGATGGTTCGGATGTGTAATATAAATGTGAAGAGTTGATCTTTAATTCCGCTGGTTCGTCTCGAATACTTTTTCTAATGCATGTCTTCAGTTCGATGGGTACGTCTAGTTCGTGGTGGCGAATCCCGTCCCTTGAGCATTTTGGTCCAATTCTGACAATTGACCACAGTCCGATCAAGAGTCTTTAGATCACAACCTGGAAAAGCAACAACGAAGTCACCCACCAGTTTCATGAGCATGTGAGCGATGGATGTGCCATGGGATTTTCTGCTCCAGGGACATTCAAAGAGCGCCTTGAGAGAAAGTGCATACCATTGCTTCGACGGCGAGGACCACGCAGACAACGCCGCTACAGAGTCTCGAGGTATGAATGCGGGGTTCCGTTACGATTATGAACGAGATCACTTCAGGAAGGGTTCCGTGGATGCATGGTAGGAAGGTGCGGCGAATTTGAGGAATAGGTGGGCGGGGATTGGTGTGGAGCGAGACGTGAGAGCACGTGAGAAAGTGGTGAAAGGGATGCGTGGCGTAAGTATGGTTGGGTGGTGAAAGGGATTGAAGCAGAAAGCAATGTTGGCAGCATGAAACAGATGAGGTTGTGAAGAGGAGCAGTGGAGTTGGGAGGCAACACACGCGGTAATGAGATCGTAATGAGATCGTAATGAGATCGTAATGAGCGATGGGGGTGATGAGCGAGATGGTAATGAGAGCGACAAGGGAACTGGGTGGGGCGGTGTAACAGATGGGGGTGGTTGTGGGTATGGTTGGAATGAGCCACGTGAGAGCAGGCATGAAGGCCCGAATCCGCGGCTCCATAGTCCAGTGGTTACGACTTTGGACTTTGAATCCAAAAACCCGAGTTCGAATCTCGGTGGGGCCTCCGGGGGTAGGGTGAGGAGGTTGTGTGGGGACACTCACGAAGATCTAGATTGAGGGGACGCAGTGGCTGTAGTTTAGTGGTGAGAATTCCACGTTGTGGCCGTGGAGACCTGGGCTCGAATCCCAGCAGCCACACTTAACACACTCCCCCACCTCCAACTTTTACTCTCTCCAAACCTCTTCTTTTCTCTGTTTCTATCTGATCCTCTCTCCACACTCCCGTTTGGACTCTCCTTTCGGTCATCAACCCGAAAGGTCTTGCACTTCGACACTCCCACCCCCCACATGGAGTCTCGAAGACTTTCACGCTTCTCCCACTTCCCCACACCCTCTTCCATCCACCCAATGCCCTATCCACCTTTCATTGTAATTTCAGTGACTCTATTACTCAGGAATGAGACATAATGTGATTCCCCATGCACCAAGTTTTTGGACAAACTGGATGATGGGCTCCACCATAAACCTTCCCTCCCAAGCCCTGCAAAGATATCAATTGTTCTCATACATTATTATTTTTATTATTATTATTATTATATCCAAATGCTATACACTGCTTCCTTTCCTTTCTTTAACAAGAAAGTTATTATATTTTTTACCAACAAATCCCAAGCCTATTCATTGTCTTCTGACTTTTACTGAACCAGATTTGGTACTTAGATTCTTTTCTTATTTTTATTTTATTTTATTTTTTAAATGGTAGTTGAACCCAATTTGAAAAATCAAAACAACTTAAAGTTCTCTACATGAATCAAAAACTTTATTCATGAAAAAAGTACCTTGATTACTCACTGAAAGGAAATTATATCCAAATTAAATATGTGCTTGTACAAGATGCAAGCAACAACTATTAATGTGTGTTGTTTTTATTGCATTTGTTTTTAACCTGTTCAATAGTATATTTTGTGGCTACCAATATATATATATATACATATATATATATATTAATTGTTTATACAACACATTTCTAATTTATTGAGTCTAATAAAGTCAATTACAAGTTTTATAAATAGTTTTGCATACCATATTGTCACAAGTGGTGTAAGGCTTATTTCAGCCATGTTCCATATTTTCTAGCAATGATCACATGCTCTATAGAATAAGTACATTGTCTTATGTAATTTAAGCCTAAAAGTTGTCCATATTACTAAAATATATAGAAGTACATATAAGTCATTAGAAGTAAGTAGAAATAAGTAGAAACATGTTAAAAAAAATATATATATCTTTTTTAAAAGGCTTTGAAATAATTTCTTAAACAGTCTTAGTATTTAGACATTTATAGATATGTCACATTGTTGTATTGTAATTTGGCTATTGATTGAAAGAATAAATAAAGACTAATGGTTTTAAAGGACTTAATTAAAGATTTGATAGAAAATTTCTTTAGACCTCATAAGAAATATATAAGATGAAGTAGAAAGTTTAATGTCTATGTTACTTTTTTTGTCAAAAATCTTCTACTTACTTTATAGGGCCATAAACAAAGCAACTCAAGATAGATTAGACAAAAACATATTATACACACCTTGAGGTGGTGGTTAAAAGATGTTTCTAGTAAAGTTAATCAAACAAAAAACTTAAATTAATATCCGTGGAGGATTTTTTATAGACTAGGATCAAAACCAAACTTTGAGATACCAAATCAAATGTTTATATAAATTCTAAGAATTTTTATTGATTAGAAAGTGGAAATATAGACAAGACTTCAAGAAGATTTAAAACATGCAAGATATTTAAAAATAGATTTTGTGATGATTTTGTAAAAGCTATGTAAAATATTTCAGTTTATACTAGCTCGTAGTATATCTCATAGTGTATTATTATTAACTTGTATTTCGGCTCTTGCATCCTTTAAAGATGTTTGGACAATATTTATACTACCAAGTAGGTTCAGTATACCAAATTAGATATTGTTCCATTGTGACTAGTCATATAAAAGATAATTATGGAATTTAAGTGTTTTAAACAACTTCCATGTAGGTGCAATTATTAAGTAATTAAATAAAGCATTTTTACTTTTTATTGTTGCTTTGAAGTAATAAAGTCTGCATGTACTTACTGATAAAGTTTTAGCTTTCTATTCTCCAATTAATAAGCCCTTTATAAGATGTAGTTGTTGTATTGCTGCTATCTTACGAGATATCAATGGATGAAAAATCTATTAAATAAGCAATCTTCGTTGTTTAGATGAGTAAATTAATACTTCCAAAACTTTGAGACCTTATATTTTTTTTCTTGTTTTTCTAAGAGCCTTACAATAGCTACACTCAATTGTATATTGAAAGTAGTTGTAAGATTCAAGGCATTCCAATGTCGCCCATTTCTAGTTCTTAGGATCCCACCTCAATTGATGAATAAAAATTATACTGAAGAACCATAATATTTTATCTTTAGTAATGATTTTTGAATTATATGATAATATATTACAATTATCTTTCATTGTTCAAATGATTCTAATATAGTAGTAATTACCTTGTGGTAGCAATTATAGTTGGTCATTAATGGATTTGATTTTTTTTAATTGTAGGATAATATAGACTTTAGAATACTACTTTCTTTTGACCATTTTTTCGTATGACATATAATATTAATACTTGTGGTGGTGAATTTGCTTTTAGAAGAATCTGATAAGGAGGGTTTTGAAAGATAGTCTGTTTAAGTAATATACATTATATGGTTGTTATATGTGAGGTTGTTGTGAGTCATCAAATTAATTCATTAGTTGTTTTAAGACAAAAAGCTAAATTTAGAATACTTCAAATCATAATATATGATAAATAGTATAAAAATCCTTAGACAAATAGAAAATTAGATTGCTTATTGTAGAAATATAGTCTTAGTAAGTCTTGGAGGCAATTAACTTAGTTGAATTAGTATTTTTATTTATTATTAAATATTAAGGATTATTTATTAAGATAAATATTTAAATTGGCCTTCTATCTATATGTATTATTTATGAAAAAACTATAAACGTTAGCTGATAGTTAAAAGAAGCATAAAAAATAATCTCATATTGTTTTAATTAGTTATATAGAAGGTAAGATTTATAGTGGATTTAAATTAATTTTATTATTATAAAAAATTATAAAGATATAAAATTATAGGTTTAAATTTATATTAGTATTATTGAATTATTTTAATAATTTTTAGAATTTATTTAGAAGTTTTAGAGTAATTTTTAAAACTTTTATAAAAATAAGTTTTACTACTTTGGGAGCCATTATGAAAAAATGAAGTAAGATTTGAAGGCCACGCAAGGCTTTCAGCTAATTGGGTATTTTTGAACACTATGGTGTAGTCAAAAATAAAAAAAATATTGGAACTACTAGTAGAAAATAGGAAGACTAGCAACTAATATAGTCCTTATAAAAAAAGAGGTATACAAATTCCATAGGGATTGTAGCAACATATAAGTAGTTAGGAGGATAAGACTAAGGCATTTTAACATCTCTTAGAGACCCATATACACTATATATGAGCCTTGGTGAGGCTCAAATCCTTGATCTATAAACAAGTTATCATTGAAATAAAATATATTTATTAAATTTTTTATTTATTTACTTATTGTTTTTAAACTTTCATAACTTACTTATAATAATATAGATTTTTATATTTTTTATATCATTAAAAAGATAAAAAAATTAAATTTCTAAAAATAGATTTAACTTTTATTTTTAAATTTTTATTAGATAAAAACTGAGTAAATAGACCATGACCAAGTTCTAAATTGTATAATTGCTTGATTTTATTTATTCTATTTATTTTATGTTTTTATCTTAAGTTATTGTTATTTTCTTTCTTGACTTTATACCACCAATTATAACTAATTCTTAATTGAAGCCATCTTAAAATTTGGATTGAGGAATGAAGTTTACCTTCAAACTTGTAGCTAACTTGATGAAGTTTTTTGTGTGCAACCATTCTATTGGTTGAAATTCTACATCTTTAATTTAGAAAATATCTCTCTCTCTCTCTCTCTCTCTCTCTCTCTTATTATTATATATATATAAAATCAAAAATTAATTTTCATGCCAAAAAAAATATCAAATATTTGACAAATTAATGTGTTTTCAAATAGCAATTATTTAAGGACCTCCATTAGGTGTATTTGGAAAATTTATATTAAATTTGATTTTATTGAATTTCAAGACTGAAATATTTCTCGTTATAGCAGTATAGATCTTACACATGCTATTTGGCCCATGATGATGTAATGTTAGTATTTGGGCCATCTTCCAACCTTGATAGATTTTGTATATCATAGATTGTATCTTGTGAATACTTTTTGTGATTCAAATCTTAATTAAAGATTCTAAATTACTATTTTTGTTATTAATACATGGTATAAGTGTAAAATTCATTCTTCAACCTAATTATAAGATGGCTTCAATTAAGGGTTGCTTGTAATAGGTGGTGTGATGTGAGAGTATCAAGAACAAGAACAAAAGAAGCAAAATAAAAAACAAGTGGAATAAGTGCAATCAATCAATTATATACTACAAAACTAGTCACAGTTTGTTCATTGAATTTTAATCCAATAAAAAGTAAAAGTAAAAAAAATATTTTTAAAAATTTAATTTATTTATCTTTCCAATGATATAAGAAAAATATAAATCCGAGTTACCATGAGTAATTTATGAAGTTTTGAAAAATAATAAGTAAATAAATAAAAAATTAAATAAATAATTTTTACCTCAATGATAACTTGCTTAAGAAATCAGGAGTTCAAACCTCACCAAGGCTCACAAGTAGTGTATATGGATTTTTAAGAGAGGCCACGAGGCCTTAGTCTTATCTTCCTAACTACCTTCAAGGTGCTACAATCCATATGAGACTTATGCACCTTCTTTTTTACAAGGACTATACTAGTTGCTGGTCTTCCTACTTTTTACTAGAAAAATCAATAATTTTATATTTTTGACTTCACCGTGGTGTTTAAAAACATCCAATTAGCCTACGAACTTAATCTGGCCTTCAAATCTTACTCCATTTCTTCATAATGGGTTTTTGAAGTGGTAAAACTCATTTCTACCAAAATCTTAAAAATTACTCTAAAAATTCCTAAAAAATTCTAAATAAATTTTAAATAAATTTTAAAAATTATTATAATATTTCTATAATATTAATATCAGTTTAAGGCTATAATTTACTATCTTTATAAATTTTATAGTAATAAAATCAATTTAAATCTATTATAAATCTTGCTTTCTATATAACTAACTAAAAAGACACGAGGTTGATTTTCATGCTTCTTCTAACTACTAACTAACATTTTTAGTTTTTATTATAAGTAATATTTATAGATATAAGGCTAATATAAATATTGACCTTAGTAAATATTCCTCAATATTCAATAATAAATAGAAAATACTAAATCAACTAAGATAATTACATCTAAGACTTACTAAGACTCCATTTCTTCTCTATTAATACTATTTTCCTTCATTTAACATCCTTTAAGTACATCTTCATCTAAAAATTATAATTTTGGCACTCTACATATATTCTTTTGTTCATAAATAATTAGTGAATTAATTTGATGATTCACATATGGCAACCATCTGGGATGACTTACAAAAGAGAAGAATCTAGAATAGACCTTTCAAAATGCTATTGAATAAAAAGAGGCTTTGTATAAAAAATATTTTAATAACTATCCAATACAAGAATGAGTGAATTGCTACTAATCTAAGAGAATTAAAATAAGTTTTATTTTATAGATTTAAATAAAAAATAGAGGAAACTCAAATCTAATCTTTAAAAAATTAAATATTAAAAAAAAAAAGAACCAAGGCTAAGGATTAAAAAGGTGGTATCTTGGGACTCTTCTTTAACATGAGAGGATTTTAGTATCAATCCTTTAAGGCCTATATATTCATTGGATGTGCAATGTTGGTCTTTCCTACATTAATATTAGCTCATTGAGATAGCCCATTTTTCCAACCAGATTTGAATCCAAGACACTCATTTGACAACCTCACATGACCAATACTTCTACGCCCTTTGGATGTTTATAAAGACACACTCTCACAAATCCTAATATAATTTTTTTTTGGACACTCAAAAATTATGAGACTCTAAGCAAGTATTCTTTTTTCTTACTTAGAATATTTTTTATTTATTTTTTTTGGTTTTTTTTTTGGTTTTTTTTTTTTTACTTATTTTTAGTGAAAGAAATAAATTGAAAGAAAGATAAGACAAATGAGTACAACTATAGCTTATCTTTAACTTAAACGTTTTAATTTTTTAAATTCTATCTAGACTTGATGATTTGTGACTTATAGACCTGAATAAGGGTGAATTTAAAGATGAGTTATTTGACCATATATATGATGAAAATTACACTCTATATTCTTTACATCTATTTCCAAATATCATGGTAGAAAAATCTTCTCCATTCAGTATTTGTAGCTAAATTGAATTGTTTTAAAAGACTTCTTTAACCAAATAGGGGCCTAACCATACATCATCAAATTTTCTTGGAAAGTCTAATCTCTTAATATCTTGTAAAAAGACCAACATGCCAAGATTCAAGGTTCTAACCTTGAATTATTTGTCAAAGGTAATTTTTCTTCTTTGAATTTCATCTATATGTTGAACACTTCATCTTCTAGCTTCATGTAGATCTTCTAATCATTCCAGCCTATCAATTAAAGATTGTTTAGTTGATAACTTTCTATCAAGGCAATATGAGGGAAAGGAATTTCAAACTCAATTGGTAAAATTGCTTCTATGCCATAAACTAAGGAAAATAAAGTTGCTTGGATTGTTACTTTAAATGTTGTTCTATAAGCTCATAAGGCTACAAGAAGCTTTATATTTTAATCTTGTTTGGACATTATTGCTATTTTTTTTTGAGAATATTAACGAAGGTTTAGTTGACCCTTTTTGTATATCCATTGATTTGAGGGTGATAAGGATAGTTTTTTATGGTCAAATTTATAATAAATTGGTCAAGTCTTCTATCACTTTGTTTAAAAAATGCTTACCTTTATCACTAATTAGAAGTTTTGGACATTCAAATCTAGTGATGATTTTTTCATAAAAAAATTTTGTAACTTGCTATGTATTATTGGCTTTAATTGCTTTTGCCTCAGCCCACTTGGTTAGGTATTTGGTTGCTACTACTATTTATTTCATATCACTAATAGAATTGGGATGAACCTCTCGAATATAATCAATTTTTTATTCCTCAAAAGAAATTAAAGGTAGAGGTTCATCTTTAAGTCATTCTTAACATATCATTGACATGCATCATAGGTCTTGGTATATCTATGGACATCTTGAAATATTTTGGGCTAATAATAGCTAGTCTTAAGGATATTTAGTCAGCTAAGGTTCCTAAAAAATACCCCTTGTATACACTATCATGACATGTTGACAGAATAGTAAGAATTTTTTCACCCATTATACACCTCTTTAACATTATGTCGACTCTATATTTATATAATTTACTCCTAATTATAGAAAAGTATCTACTATTGATTTTTACCTTCTTACATTGTATTTTAGAAAGTTGAAAAGACAAGGCTTAGATTGTCAAAAATTTAGAAATTAATTCATACAAAGTGGGAGTAGTTGAAACAATAAATCTATTAAGGTGTCATCAATTGGGGCTTTACCAATTTATTTTGACAACCTAGATGAATGGTGTACTTGCTTGTGTAACTTTTTAGGCTTGTATTCTACTATATAATCAAAAAAATTTAGTAGAAGCACCCATCTTGTAAGTCTACTATTGAAATCTACCGTATTAACTAGGTATTTGATTGCCACGTGGTCTACAAAAAATACTACCAGATTTAGGAGAAGGTAGTATCTAAACTTCTTGACAAAAAAAACCATGGCTAGACATTCTTGTTTTATGGTAATATAATTCTTTTTTCGAGGTTTCAATTACCTACTTGCAAAAGCTATAGAATAGTCTTTGCTTTTCTCTCCACTTGCTTGATGTAAGGTACTTTCTACTACCATAGATGAAGCATTACAAAGCACAAAGAAAGGCAATAACTAATTTGGTGGTTTCAAGATAGAGAAGGTATTAAGTTTCTCTTTAAGGATATCAAATGTCTCTTGGCATTTTTTACTCCATTCTAACTTCACTTCTTTTT